>NC_091950.1:209655377-209897877 GCF_031021105.1 Erythrolamprus reginae
TCTGAAAATTTCATGATTTTAACAGAGGGATCTTTTGAGGTGCAGTCATTGGTGTACAGAGGGAAGAGGAGAGAGCACACAGCCCTTCCTCCCATTTAAATCATTTCTTGGTAGCAGAAGCTTTCTTAAGGAAAAAGCTGCTGAGTTTGACAGTGGCTTCTGCTTTCTTTTTCCCCTGAGGAGAACTAAAAACAAGGGTGGGTTTCCCCAGCTATGACAACACAAACTAATGGGCTGGGTTAACCAGCAGTTCATGATTCAACTATGGAGTCCTTGGTGCCCACTCAGCTTGTTTTCTTGCAGATGTTAGCCAAATAACATCTTCAGTTGATCAGAAAATGTCGGGAGTGGGGGGAGAGAAATGACCCATGAAGCTCACTGAGCACCAAGGACTCCACAGTTTTGTCTTTTGATATTAGTGAGAATAAATCCCCTCCTGGAGAATAGGTCCACTACCAAATATACAGTATACACGCCTTCTTCCTTTTTCAGTAGTAAGTGAGAAACTGCTCAAGTGTAAAGACGCCTTTGCTGGAAATGAGTTGAAAAATGTGTTATTTACACTTCACAAATTATACATCCGTTAGAGGGATATGAAAGTCAGTTGAAGTCAAATTTCACCAAAGCAATACGGTGTATTTTTTTTAGAATAGAATGAAATGGAAGGGACCTTGAAGGTCTTCTAGTCCAGCCCCTTGCTGAAGCAGGAGAACCTATACTATTTCAGATAAATGGGTGTCTAGACCGAAGGGGGGAATGGTGGTCCATGGACAAAATGCATGATGTACAGGCCACACCCACTCCCCAAAGGGGGGGAAACGTCTTGAGATGTCATGTGACAGCAACATAACGCTGCGAGTTTGACCCCCATGGTCTAGACCAGTAGTTCTCAACCTGGGGGTCGGGACCCCTTTGGGGGCTGAATGACCATTTCACAGGGATAGCCTAAGACCATGGGAAAAGACAAATTTCCCATGGTGTTAGAAACTAAAGCTTCTATTCTGGCACCTTGGAACATATTTTTACAATCTGACCAATCAGGCCTTTACAGTGGGTACTCTGACCTTCCTGCCAATCAACTTAAATCTGTTGGGAGAATTGGCACTAAACTTTTGATTGGTGATCACAACATGATTAGCATTAAGGGGTAGCAGCTGCACGAATCCCAGCAACCAGTTAGATCCCACAGAGTGGGTCTTCTCTGGGTCCTGTCAACCAAACAATGCCGCTTGGCGGGACCCAGGGGAAGAGCCTTCTCTGTGGCGGCCCCGGCCCTCTGGAACCAACTCCCCCCCAGAAATTAGAATTGCCCCCACCCTCCTTGCCTTTCGTAAGCTACTTTAAACCCATCTCTGCCGCCAGGCATGGGGGAATTGAGATACTCTTTCCCCCTAGGCCTTTACAATTTTATGCATGGTATGTCTGTCTGTCTGTATGTTTGGTTTTTATATTAATGGGTTTTTAATCGTTTTTAGTATTGAATTATTATTGTACACTGTCTTATTATTGCTGTTAGCCGCCACGAGTCTCCGGAGAGGGGCGGCATACAAATCTAAAAAATAAATAAATAAATTAGAAAGATTGAAAACCACTGGTCTAGACTCTTTAAAACAACCAGGGACAGAGTGCCCACAATTTCTGGAGGCAAGCTGTTTCACTGGTTAATTCCATCTCCTCACTGTTTAGAAGTTTCTTCTTAATTTCACGTTGCTTCTCTCTGTCATAGAAGTTTTCAACTACTGGAAATGATTAGAATTGATAAGAGCCAAGACTTGTGCCTGTGAAGTTGTACCAGTGATGTCATTCCTTTAGAAGAGGAACAAAGATCTGTTAACAGAAAACCTTCAGGTTTTCTGTATATCTCTGCTGCTTATTCGTGGTCTGGAGTTTTGCAGCCAGGATGTGGTGGTGTATTCTCCACCCTACACTTGCTCACATCATTTCCACATAAGTGTGGGCCACATAGAAGATCAAATAGAATCAGGAGAGAGAACTAAGAAAAAAGTGCACTTGTGTACAATTAATAACGGGTTGTCTGTAACTTTCCAAACCAGGGATCATTCTGGTCTACACCCTGCCATTCAAATCTCCGCATTCTTCTCAAAAGAAAGCCTAACTCAAAGATACCTAAGTCAAATGAGAAGACACATTAATCACATGAACTTGTTAATACTGAAAAATATTTTTGCTTAAGCAGGCTCATGTGTTTTATTTATTTATTTATGTATTTATGTATTTATTTATTTATTTATTAGATTTGTATGCCGCCCCTCTCCGCAGACTCAGGGCGGCTCACAACAGCGATAAAAACAATATATAATGACAAATCTAATAATTAGAATCTAAAATAACAATTATACATTTAAAAATCTAAAAGCAAGGAACCCCAATATAAAAAACATACATACAGTCATATCATGCACAAAAACTACATAGGCAGGGGGAGATGTCTCAGTTCCCCCACGCTTGACGACAGAGGTGGGTTTTAAGGAGTTTATGAAAGGCAAGGAGGGTAGGGGCAGTTCTAATCTCTGGAGGGAGCCGATTCCAGAGGGTCGGAGCCGCCACAGAGAAGGCTATTCCCCTGGGTCCCTCCAGACGACATTGTTTAGTCGACGGGACCCGGAGAAAACCAACTCTGTGGAATCTAACCGGTCGCTGGGATTCGTGCGGCAGAAGGCAGTCTCGCAGATATCCTGCTAAATTATATTTAGCAATAAATTTTACTGTATTTATCAACACTTATTATTGTAATTCGACTCTTTATTTCACAAAATGGGGAATTTAGTCAAGCATAAATTAGGCTACCATATGTAGGCTTCAAAAATCCAGATGTCTATTACATGGTCACAGAGATAGTTTCCTGCCACCTGGTGGCTACTTGGATTTTTATAACCCAGATATAATAGGCCTACTGGGAAAACATAGTCACATGGGATTTTTCCATTGAAGAATCCATCTTTAGCAGAGACTGAAATCTGTTAGAACAGGGTTCTCCAACCCTCAAGCTGTGGCCCACTACTGCACTGTGGCTTGTTTGGAACTAACCTGTATGAGCTATTGGGCTAGTATGTATAGCTCCACTTATATGAGCAGTTTCCCTCTTCCCTCCTCCCCACCCTGCCAAGCTGCAAAGTTTGTGACTCTCCGTGTTACAAGATCTAAATCGTTTTGCTGTCATGGCTGCAAGGAATACCCCCAATGAAAGAAGACCCCAAGGCTTGAAGTTCCTCAAAGTTCAATTTTATTAGAGATGACATATTGGCATATCTGGAAAAGAATCTGAGAGTTCTGGGTTTTCCCCACCCAAAAGTCAAATATCCATCCTCTGCACCCACAAGTCCATCACACGGTCCAATCAATTTACCATCCCAATTGGAAACAACGCCCGGTCACTCCCATCCAGGTGCAGGCCAAATGCCCTGGACTCCCAGAGAAAGGAATGTTATTATGGCTAATCCTCCTCCACTCTGTGTAATCCCCTCTCCCATTTTACCAGGCACTAAATGTGGCAGCCCTGAAGCTCCAACGGTAAAGATGGGTTCCAAGGCTGATGTGCATTTTCCTCAATATCAGAAACATTATGTTAGTAAATATTTTATTAGTTTAGCAAGTCAGAATAATAATTATCTATCCTCTCTTTTTACGAGCCTGTAATCCAGAGGTGGCATTCAGCCAGTTTGCACCGGTTCGTGTGTACCTTTGGCAGAAATTTGGCCAAGGTGGCTGAACACGGCAGGCTCGTCATGCCCTCAAACCATTTCCCCAGTCGTTGCTTGCTCATCCTGTCTGCCATGCTTGTCAACATGTTCTTTGTGCACGCACATCTCATTGACTTGCAAGTCCAATGGGATGCACATGCATGAAGAACATGTCAGCAATGGCAGCATTGCAACAAAGAGTGTGACACTGCGCCAAGAAGCATTGTATATGGAGTGTGACGCCACGCCGAGAAGCAGAGAGCAAAAGTAGCAGAGAGAAAACAACTTCCCGCGCAGCCTTTTCTAAGGCCATGCAACAGGAAGTGCCGCCCGTCCCCGCTCGCCGCAGATGTGCCGGTGCTAAACCTCTGGCTCCCCCGGCGCCCTCCCGCCCGCCTGCCCGATCCGCCCCTCTCTCCGGTTTTCTCCTCCTTCACCTCCCGCCTTGGGGTGCTGCTCCTCCCGCAGCAATGGCGGCTGCGGCTTCTCCTCCTCATCTGGCCGCTAGCGAAGGGGCTGCGAGAGGGATGGGGCAGGTGTTCCCAAAGCACTCCCAGGCTATGAGAGGGTTTTCTCCGAGTGCTCCGGGAGCGCCCGCCCCAACCCTCTTGAGTCGCAGCCCCTTCGCTTGGAGCGCTTTCCCCAAGCGCTTCCAGTACGCCTCAAAGAAAAATCTTCCACGGCCTCCAGAGAAGAAAGCAAGAGAGAGAAAGAGAGAACAAGAGAGAGAGCAACAGACAGAATGAGGTAGAAAGAAAGAGAGAATAAAAGAGAGAGATAAAGAGAGATAGCAAGAGAGAGAAAGCAAGAGAGAGATAAAGAGAGAGAGCAACAGACAGAGCGAGATAGAAAGAAAGAGGGAGAAAGTGAGAAAAAGAGGGAGAGAGAAAGAGGTGGGAGAGAGAAAGAGAGAAGGGGAGAGAGAGTGAGAGAAAGAAAAAAGAGAGAGAGATGATTTTGTTTTATTATTAATTTCTTTTAATAAAAAAGAAGGGAAATTTTTTATTTATTTGTTTGTTTGTTTATTCTTCTATGCCGCTCAGTCCCAAAGGGACTGCCGCTCAGACACTATATTTTTCCGCCCACACCGGAAAAAAATTAGAGGGAACATTGCCTGCCACATGTAGAATATAACTGTGGGAATAGGGGAGGGGTGGTTGCATTAGAGGGAAAAATACTAGCCACAATGAATTGTTTCCAGAGATTCAAGATCATGCTTTGTTCAGCATCAGCTGGAAGTACAGGGGAGGATCATGGACATTGAGAAAACTGGAGTGGTCCATGTGATGAACTTTTGGGTGTGGGGATGAGGGATGAACCTTAACGTGGGTGGAGAATTGTAGGAAAAGTTAGTATCGGGTTGACTACAGTTCGTAACCAACATGGCTCTGTTAATAAATTGGAACTTGGAAGAAGGTCAAAGTTTGGAATCTGATTTATTTTTTGGATGCTAATTGGTATGCTGACAACTAAATGATTTAGGGGTAAAAGGAAACCAGACCGAACATTGTGACTGGATGCTTATCAGAGCTGACACCAACTCAAGATCAGAAGATATAGACACCTAGCCCATAGAATTGCCAAAAGTAGGACTTGACTGAATGGATAACTTTATCATCAAATGATTTAGAATGTTGTATATTTGCTATATATTATATTAATAAAAACATTAATCAACAGTCTTTTAAAAGTTGGACTACAAAAGTTTAGCATCCTTACATTAGTAAAGAAAGCTTCTCCAAAATACACATCCAAAAATACAGATAACCATTTTAGTTAGACAGCTTGGAAAAATAGTTGAAATGGATAGCCAAAATCCAAAGTTTTATTTTATTTAACAAGTAAATGTAATACACTTCATGGTTGTGTTTTTATAAATTTTGGTTTAATAAACCAATATTCAAGAAAGCAACCCTTCCTTTGGTATACAGCAAGCAATTACGGTAATTTTGAAACCTCTTCAATTAACTAAACTTTTGTAATATGAATTATACAAAGGTGATGGAGTGGCCAAGCATGTCTCCAGACATAAACCCTACTGAGCATCTGTGGGGCATCCTGAAACGGAAAGTGGAAGTGCACAGTCTCTAACATCCACTAGCTCTGTGATATCTTCACTGAATGAAAGAGGACTCCTCGGCAACTTATGAATGCTGGTGAACTCTATGGCAGTGCTGGGAAATATTGGTGGCCACACAATATATTGACATTCTGTGCTTTAGTTGGACATTATCACTTAAGGATGTACTCACTTTTGTTGCCAGCAGTTTAGACCTTAAGGGCTGTGTTGCATTATTTTGAGGGGACAGCAGATTCATAGTTTTACAAGCTGTATACTCACTACTTTATATTGTAGCCAAGTGTCATTTCTTCAGTGTTATCATCTGAAAAGATATACTTAAATATTTACGAAATGTGAGAGGTGTACTCACTTTTGTGACATACTGTACTTGAAATTGCAAATATCTTGCTTGAGCAAACCTCTGCCATTCATTAATTGGCTGCCACATCTCCAAAATAATGAGATAGGAAGGTATATCCATTTAATAAATAAAATTGGAGGTGACACTCAACAGGATTAGGAGAAGCTGTCTGTTAACTGACCAGGAGGATATCTTGTGAGAGGGAGAAGATGCTCTTCCAGAGCTGCTCTGTATAGACAAGTTCATTTCTCCTCCCAGCCCATCTTCTCAATCAAGGCCCACGGTGGACAAACTGCTGGGTGGAGAGTAAGATTCACCCCTCCAGTTTTGGCTGTGGCTCGCAATGGTCCATCAACCCCTGAAGGGATGCCATCTACAGCAGGAGTCTTCAACCTTGGCAATTTTAAGACTTGTGGACTTCAACTCCCAGAATTCCTCTGTCCACAAATCTTAAAGTTGACAAGGTTGGAGACCTCTGACGCAGGGGTGGGCTACTACCCGAAGTGGGGGGGGGGGGACGCGGTGGGGTAGTGAAAATGGAGCTCCACCCAGAGCACCCAATGGAGCTCCACCCAGAGCACTGAAAGATGTGGAAAGAAAATGCAGGGCGTCCTGCATAAGCCACGCCCACTGTGTGGTAGTAAAAATTTTGGTAGCCCTTCACTGCCTCTGACCTATAGGGTACTTACTTTCTGGGGACGAGTTGGCCTTCCGACGAGCAGGCGAAGGACGGGGTTATTATATAAAGGGCAGAATTCCAAGAGCAGGAACCTCGTCTCATCCACGCCTTCGAGCGAGTCTGAGCGTTCCACGCTCTACTGTTTAACCGGCCTCCTTTCCTCCACGCCTGCGCGGGAGCTTCCCTCGCAGACTCCGCCCACCAGCGGAAGTTGACGTCGCCGCGAGAAGGCGCTCAGCGCCCCCTTCCATCTCGCTTCCCGTTTTTTTTCTTTCGAGCTTCACAAAATGGCGAAGATCGCCAAGACCCACGAAGGTAAGGGGGGGGGAAACAACGGTCGCCGTCTTTTACATTTGAGCCGCGCTCCTTCTGGCTACCTCTCCTCGCCTTTCCCTTCCCAACGGTTCGTCAGGTTCTCGAGAAGAAAGCGCAGGGTGTGAGGAGAATCCGGCTGGGTCTCCGGTCGGGCCTGCGCGTAATGGCGTCGCGGAGAGATTTTTTCCCCGTTTGCGCTCTCCACTCCGTCCGGCCTCTGCGTCGTCGATAGAGCAGTGGAACGGGAAGGCCCAGAAGGCGGTTGCAGTAGTTGGGGTGTGAGCCGGAGAGCCACGGGCGTTAAAGGGGATGGGCCCGTCAGATAACCGCCATCTGTTTTCTTTCCCGCTTCGATATAAGCCGCGCACTCTTTGGTGCCCGCTCGACGGATTAAAATGGGGGAACGCTTTTTGTTCGTTAAACGGCGAAGGCTTTTGTTTGACAACAACGGTTTATTATGAAGCTTGAGCGCCCGGGGGGGGGGGGGACGTGCGAGAATATGTAGGGGGCGTGCATAAGCGCACCATTGTGCCTACCGTTCCTGTCCTATTCCTAATTTACTTGTACCTACTTTGCTAATGTTTATACCAATAACTACTACCTTGTACATGCTTGACTAAATTAATAAGTACATACATAAATACATAAACAAATAAATAAATAGTAAAATATGGAGATTGGGGTCGACCGGTATTGGGACATAAGGCCCGTTCTCTTTTCATTTGGGGCGTCCGACGAAACGTAGCCTGCTTTTGGGGTCGGGTGGGAAGTTTGTGGTTTAACCTAAGACGGTTAAAAGGTCCAAAGGGGGTTTTACTAAAGGAAACCCGCAACAGACCAAACATGAGAAAAGGATCTCAGAGTATAGGAGGTGTGTGGTTATGATTTTGAACCAGGGTGGAACGACACAAGTTTAGATTCATTAATAACAACGGAAGTATTCTTGCGCATAAAGCTTACTCTCAGGGTTACTACTAGGAGTATGATTTGTTCTTAGTAAACTTAGTAAACTAAGAACCTCCCGAAAAAATACTCATAGAAAGAACCTCTCAAACGAGACAAAGTCATGTAATTTCAATTTTCAGATATGCAGGGAATTTTTTTTACAGGGTCTCAAACTTTGTTTTGGGTCAAATATGACCCGAACACAACAGCAGGGTTAAGAGAGGAACACGGTGCAGCTCTTTTTGCACTTTTCCTGCCTGAGTTATTCATTAACTTTTTATTTCAGATTGGCTTGTTCTTTTCAATAGGAAGTTCAAAATGTATCAATCCAGTTGAGCACCTTTTTTAAAAAAAAGTTAATGAGGAAATGAATTTTTCACTTTAAACTCACGGCATAAATGTTGATTGATGAACATTAAACAGTATTAAAGATCTTAGAAAAATTAGAAATTATATAAATGGAAACAATTCTAAAGATATTGGGAAAAAAGGAAAATTCAATGTTCACATAACATACAAAAAACTATTATTTATAGCAGTCATTTATATCTATTTATATCAATCTATTAATTAGAGTAGTCATGAATGTACCACATAATATATGTTTTAAAATTAATAGCATACATGTAAAACTAATCAGAAGATATTTCATCTGTTTTTAAAAATTGAATTGGCATGTATTTTGCATGGCGTTAAGATTTCTAGAAATGGTACATCAGAATGTAAAAACAAATATGGAGGACAGGACCCAACCATAGACTCATCGGTATAAGCTAGGAATGGAAAGAGAGCTAAATTTAGTGTAAATGTATTATTTAATCAGAGATTTGAGAATTTTCCTAATAGTCTGGTGAGTTAATTTCTTTAATAGAAAAATGATTTAGCTTGAATATGGACTGAAGATATTCAGGGAAAGATGAAAAATTATATGGCCTACCACTAATAATGCACGAAAGATTGGTTTTTAATAAGTTGGTCTATTTGTATTGAGAGTTGGCAAAATAACTGCATTTATTGAGATGGCTGGATACCACAGCTAGGTATTCATATATTACTTGCTAAATATTATGTATTAGTTATTTAAAAGAGACTGTGCATTAGCATGTCACATTAAGCAATAACTTTAAGAGTCCCTGATTAACTGGGATTTATCAAAATGGTAGGGTATTTTGCTCAGATGCTTCCACTTGGCTGTTGCTGTAAAGCAGGATAAAATTGAAAACAACCAACCAAAGTGTATTATGATGTCTGAATTCAGACTTCTGATTTGTTTCAGTCTTATAAATCAAGAGTTGAAAGTCATGAACAAAGATTCTAGAATGAATTCTAAGAATTAAAGTGATGCAAGCACAGCCTTTGTTTATAGAATTTTGTAGAATTCTATAGAATTTTGTTTCTTAATGTTCTTAATGTGTTTTTCTCACTTCAATGCACATAACAGTCCTTGCATATAATATCTTCTCTGATAAGTTAGAAGATCTTTAAGCTTCTTAAAAAGTTGTTTGTAACGTTTTTTGATTTCCCCCCAAAAAAGTAATGGGTAGTATTTTTACAAAATTGTAATATTGGTTAAACCAGTTGTTTGTTGGGGAGAGTTACTTAAATATGCCAGTGTTTAAGATCCCAATCCCTTTCTGTTAACTGGTCCCAGTATCCAAGTATCCAAAATGCAAGTAGATAAATAGGTACTACAGTGGGAAGATAATAGTGTTCCGGGCACCTTGGCATATAGTCATACCAGCCATATGACCATGGATGTATCGCTAAACACCGGCTCCCTCAGTTAGGAAACAGAATTGAGCATCGCACCTTAGAGTCAGACATGACTGGATACAGAAATCTTTACCTTTTTTTTTTACCTTGCCCTACTGTACTTGTTGAATGTGTATGCTGGAGAGTGCCCTTAATTAAGAGTTCAACATATGTGGTTTTTTTCCATAAGAACAAATTAAAGTTATTCTCACTTGGAAAAAATGTATTTTTGCACATTTTATTTATTTATTTATTTAATTTTTAATGCCGCCCTTCTCCTTAGACTCAGGGCAGCTTACAACATGTTAGCAACAGCACTTTTTAACAGAGCCAGCATATTACCCGCACAGTCCAGGTCCTCATTTTACCCACCTCAGAAGGCTGAGTCAATCTTATGGATGAATATGGAGCTGGAATATATTGCAATATGGTTTAAGCAAAATATGATTTGATATGGTATTGAATACCGTTGGTTAAAACATAATGCATTGCCCAATCATGTGAAACTTAAGTTTTCTCTAAAATGCTTTAATACTTCCTTTTCCTATGCATGGAGGGGAAGGCAAGCTGACAATATAAACCATGGTTTATTAATTGTAAGCATTTAACATACAGAGTAATAGAAGGTTCTCCAACTCAAAATCTTTTTTAAAAGGTAGAAAAATTAGGAAACTTTGGGACCAGTTCCTAATATTTTGGTATCTCCAATTTCTAACAGTGCTAAAAATGCTGCTGTGGGACACCCAATTGTCCTGCAGCACCATAACAAAAAAATGATTCTGATAGACTCCTTTGAGAAAAGACCCCTCCCCCTTTTAAAAAAAATATGATGAATGAATATAGGAGTTTTTTTCCTGGCTATTTTTGTGTTTTCAGACAGTTGTGTGACTCAGGTTAGAGTCTAGTTACATTCTGTCATTCAAACATTTATTAGGGTTTATGGAGTCACAAATAAAATTTGATTGCGAATAAAGCTAAACTTCTCAAAATCAGGCAGAAATTTCCCCAGAGAATAAATGTGCATTTGATGCTTTTTAAGCATATTCATATAATTGTTCTTTACGCCAAGATGTGTGTACAAGACATTCATCAAATTATACATTTAAATTGACCTTACACAGAAATCATATGCAAATTCTCAAAATCAATTTTGCCAAGATTCATAAATTAAGAGTGGAGAGAAGATAAAAGTTATAGGAAAGGTCAATGTAATGCTTTCAAGATGTTTATAAAATTGTTTTGAAATGTATATAATATTGGCTTGTAACTTTTTCACAGACATTGAAGCCCAGATTCGAGAAATTCAAGGCAAAAAAGCTGCACTTGACGAAGCTCAAGGGGTTGGCCTTGATTCTACAGGGTATTATGATCAAGAGATCTATGGTGGAAGTGATAGCAGGTTTGCTGGATATGTAACTTCAATTGCAGCAACTGAACTTGAAGATGTAAGTGTAACTTATTTTAATTAGCTACAGCACAACTGCATTGTTTAAAGATTTCATGGATTCAGTTGTTTAACCATTAAGCTTAAACAGTACCATTTACATTTTTAAAGAAATCTTGAATTATTTTAGTACAAAAGTATATTAAATAAAAATGGTATTGATCTCTCCTAATCATCTTGATTTTTTTAGGATGATGACGACTATTCTTCTACAAGTTTGCTTGGCCAGAAGAAGCCTGGGTATCATGCTCCGGTGGCATTACTTAATGACATACCCCAATCAACTGAACAGGTAAATTTTAGAATATATTAATACAATAATATAGAGAGGTGTATGTATGTATGTATGTATGTATGTATGTATGTATGTATGTATGTTTCAATAAATAAATAAATGATAGGTAGAGTATTGACAACCCCTGTGCCGAGGAGAAGAACCAACACAAGAGTCAACTGGGGTCATATAGTGGCCTCTTTATCAGCTATTCTGTGCAGGGAGTCCAAAAGACGAAAGGTGGAAGGAGTGTAATATACAGGAGAGGAATTTAAGTGGAGGCTGTTTGTGCAGCAGGACAAAACAAATGTGAGGTATTTGCCTAAGGACTGTGTGGTCCTGGCTTAATGACTATAGCAGAAATTGCCTCCATTTACTTAGTAACATAAATTCTGGTCCCAATTATGGTCATTAAGGAAGGACTATCTCTAATCAATATAATTTATATATAAACAAGATTCCTTATTTAGTAGAATATATTTTGATGGCAGATTTTAAGGGGGACCTGGGCATTTTATGCACCTAGGTCACATTTTGCCCTTTGGGTATGTTGTCCAGCCGTTGTGATGTCAATTGGAAATTAGAAATCAAATATACATGGATGCCATGAATGCAATACAACTGATTTACTTTTATTTTGAAGGTGACTTTTTCAATTTACATATGTGCTTGTCTGTCTGCCTGTGCACCTTTACACTCCTGTTTTGGCCTTTTACAACATTGCCCATTTCTTATGTGCCCCCCTGGGAAAATTAATGCCTACCTCTCTTAAGGGGATTAATGGCACTTTATTGTTGATAGAATATATTATTTGAAAATAATTATGCTGAAATCTAAAAGATTAGAACATCATCTTAATTCATCTGACTTCCATGATGTAGAAATGTGACTACAAATATAAAGCTCAGAGTCCTCGGGAGAGGGGCGGCATACAAATCTAATAAATTATTATTATTATTATTATTATTATTATTTATTCATATGTTGGTATTTTACCTAAATAATTGTTTAAGGAGAAACAGTACTAATCAGTAACCTCTTAGACTATTCAAGGTAATGCAAAGTATAGCTACATGAAGTTCTTTTTACCATAATTGTCTTCAGTTTGTCTTTTTCCAGTTTCTCTAGAATGTCTTTCAACATTCCAGAACAGATTTTGAGTACGATAGAATAATCTGTTCCAGCCTTTATCCAAAAACCTTTATTGAGAGTTGTATCTTATTTATCTCATGTTTAGTATGATCCATTTGCTGAACATCGCCCACCAAAGATTGCCGACAGAGAAGATGAATACAAAAATCGGAGACGGATGATGATTATTTCCCCTGAACGTCTTGATCCTTTCGCAGATGGTAAATTATTTTCATTTTTCACTCAACTTTATCAGTTTTGTTTCCTTAAATTATCTTTAGCCCTTTGATTTCTGTTGGCATGCTTGAAAATTCAGGAGTTTTAGTTTATACACTTTGAAAGTTGTTTGAAATCATAGCTTGCCATTTTGTTCATCCTTTATAATACAGATTTTCTTTCCAGGTAGAAGGACAAGAAAATAATGAACCATTGCCATAGAAACACAAAGGGTTAAAGGTTTCTCTTTTCTTATTGCTTTGGTTATATGTGCTGTACTTTGAGTGATTTTAATATTTAGTGCTCAAGAATCTTCCAACTTACTGGATGCTTTCAATCCAAAAGTAGAACATAAAGAATTACTGCTTTTAAAACAGTACCTATCAAACTGGAGCAGTTGATTCTCACATTTTGAATTTTCAAGCTTAAGCTTAAAAGAAACAAAAGTAACATTTAAGAATATTTGTTACTTTTAGTAGTTCAGATATATTCTGATAGATTTTATAAATCTAGCTTAGTGCAAGGGGTACCTGTGGGCCTGATGGAAGCTTTCCTTGGGTGAGTTAGTTTGACAAAGAACCTTGGAGCACCTGTTGACTGAAACTATAACTGGTTGCAGGTTTTTGTAAATTGGCATTTCACCCTGCATGAATTAATAGGGATATGGATTTTACTTGCTTAACTGTCATTGATATAAACATGTGTTGTCAGAATTCACAGGCCCATACTAACTGTCCTTAATTTCTTTCCTACAGCAGTACTGCTATATGCCAGTCCTGTCTGCATTCTTAAGGGTGCAGTTCAACACATCCTGTGTAGATAATGGTGAAAAAGTATCCCAAAGGAAAGTCCTATCAAAGCTGGTGTCAGAATGACACTGCCAATTGGGCATTGATGTTCAGCATAGAAAATGTATTACGAATTTTATTTTGTCCTAAATACTTATGCTATACTACTGGTATAGCCAATCTGCACTTTAAAAATAGTGCTTCCTAGATAAGATTGTTACTATATGGCTGGGCTTCTGTAAATATTTGAAGTTAGAATAAATTTCAAGATTCAAATTAGTATTTATGATGTGGGAAAAGACTTTTTGCCTGTGAGTATCCTTATGGTAAAAACAGTGTACTGCAATCAGTTCACAGTTGTAATAATACCTTCAAAATAAGTGGGGGGAGAAATTGGGTGCTCTTAAAGGGAAGCCCTTTTAACATGCCTCCACAAAGTAAGAATCTGGGGTTCGTTGTCCAGATTCATCAAACATATACACTGATCTGTATAATAAGACAATTTGAGTTATTTAGGTTTACAGTAGTACATATAGTCAGATATCATAGGCTTTATCAGCTTGAACAAGGTAATGTGTTGATTATAAATATCTTTCCAAAGTGTTACTAATGGTAAAGAGATAATTTTCTAGGCTTCTATTCTGCTGCTTGAAGTCAGAACTGCTGATGGAGACAAAAGGCACGAAAGTGTACGTATTCCGGATTAGCAACCCAGGAACCCATCACTTCTGAAGACTCTTAACTGTGCTGTCATTTTATCATTCTTATCTCCTTTAAAATATTTGTTTTAAGCTGTGTAGTTATGTTTGTGTTCAAACAGGTTAAATTGATCAGCAAAGTGAATAAAAGTAAGATTCGTATAATTTCTTAAAAATCAGACAATATTAAAATTAATTGATTTTGAAATAAAGTAAAGTTAGAATAGAGCAGTTTTAAAAGCCAACTTTTCTGCTTTTCCTGCACTTATTATGCTTTTGTCCTGTTGCTGTTCTCTTCTGCAGGTGGGAAGACACCTGATCCTAAAATGAATGCCAGAACATATATGGATGTTATGCGTGAACAACATTTAACAAAAGAAGAGGTCAGTTGGTTAAGATAGTACACTCAGTTTCATTTCTCTTGGGCAAGGCTTTATTTAGTTCATGGCATGTTGAGGAGTTCCTGAAAAACCATTAGTACTGCTGTCTTCTTTTGGTGTATTTCCTCTCTGCTTAATGTCCACTATTGAATGCTTTGGAGACAGAATACTTAAGAATATTGTAGGAAAATTTAGCGATATGCAACATACAGAGAGGTTCCTCTAACATTAATGTTGAAATGTTGATAATATACAATTATATGAATATTTAAAAGCCTGTTGAAATTCCTGTCTCAATAAATTGATTAAAAATTCTGCCTTGGTGTACATGAAATAGGCTGATTTGTCTGCTGAATAGATAATGCTTTCAGAGAAATGCATAACACATGTTTCAAGTATAAATTATTCAGATAAATATTTATTTAATTTAAAAAAAACCTGACTTACACTACCTAGGAAATACTGTGACAATTTAGAAAATGTAGACCAATATATTCTGTGTTTTACTTCATATGCCACTCTCTGTATACGTGGTTTGGGTCCATTCATTTAACTATAGAAGTTGTTGTCACTTAATAATGGTAATGGGACTGGAATTTCTGTTGTTTGACATGCTGCTTAGTGGCAGCAGTTCTGGTCTCTGTGGGGTTGCCATTTGTTAAGCAAATCACCATTAGTGACAGCTTCCCCATTGACTTTTTTCTTGGAAGCCAGTGGTGACGGTCTCAAATGATGCTCATGTGACCATGGGAGACTGACTAACATAAGTATGAGGACTGGTTGGAAATGCCACTTACTGAGCACTGTTATGAGTTTGAATAGCTGCTGAATGCTGGTTAAAGGAGGATCATCTGTAATTGATTATAATATTTTCTCTTTGACAGAGAGAAATTCGACAGCAACTAGCAGAAAAGGCTAAAGCTGGTGAACTTAAAGTCGTCAATGGTGCTGCATCCCAGCCACCATCAAAACGCAAACGACGTTGGGACCAGACTGCTGACCAGACTCCTGGTGCCACACCTAAGAAATTGTCTAGCTGGGATCAAGCTGAGGTAACATCTTAATGCATGTTCTATTTTTTATCCATTAACTTTGTATTTGCCAAGTTGGAAATAAAGTACAGTAATACCTCATGATACGAACTTAATTGGTGCAAGGAGGAGGTTCGTAAGACGAAAGGTTCGTAAGACGAAACATTGTTTCCCATAGGAAACAATGTAAAGTCAATTAATCCGTGCAACCAAAAAACCCCCCCCAAAAAAACGGCTTTCCGGCTGTTTTAAAAGGTCGCAGCCGGCCTGGGGGGCTTGCCAGCACCCCCCGCACCCGGGTTCGGGGTGCGGGGGGGTGCTGGCAAGCCCCCCAGGCCGGCTGCGACCTTTTAAAACACCCACGCTCTTCCCTCTCCCCCGCCCCCGCAAGGCATCGCAGCGACAAGCAGGTTTTTCCAACGCGGGTCTTATGCGCCCGAGCCGCGTTTCCCCCCACGTCCGGGCCCACGCACCTCTTCCAGCGGGCTATTTTCCGCCGGTAGTAACGCAGCGCCTCCTGCCCGTTGAGCAGCTTCTCGGCCGGCCTCTCGGGGGTGCTGTAGAGCGGGTGCGCGAATAGCCTCCTCAGCTTGGAGTGGGGGGGCCTGGCTGCTCAGGTTGGCGGGTGGCCGAGTCCGGAGCTTTGGACCGGCGGCGACGGCGGCTTCTTCGGCGGGGCAGGAGCAGCGGGGCTCAGCCGTCTCCGTGGCCGGACCGAGGCGCCGCCTCATTTGGGGCCAGAGGTGGAAGTAGAAATCGGCGCTGAGCAGCGCCCCGAGAAGCAGCAGAATGAGCAGCCGGTCGCGCCGGGTCCCCAGCATGGTCAGCGCCGGCGGCTGGGCGAGAAGCAGGCCGGGCGCGAAGGCAGCGGCGCACGGGCGATGCCGGGCCGTGGGTGGGAAAGGAAGGCGAGCCACGCGCCTGTTTGGCCGCGAGAGCCCGGGCGAGTCCCGGCAGGGCCTCTGCCCCGCTGCCGCCGCAGGAGCAGGTGGGGGAAGCCGAGGCAAGGGAAGCAGCAGGCAGCGCCCCGCTTGTGGCCGAGAGGCGACCGGCTGCATCTTTGCCCGGTGGCCTCTCCCGAGTAGGCAGACCGTGCCGCCTCTGGAAGGATGGACGCGTTGGGCGTTTGTTTGCATCACGTGATTGACCGGGTGAAATAAAAGATCTAAAAACCCCTTGTCTCCCCAACCCGGATTTTTAGATCTTTTATTTCACCCGGTCAATCACGAGATGCAAACGAACGCCCAACGTGTCCGAAAGCCAGAGACTTTGGCTAGAGGTCTCTCCGACGAGCTCCGGTTCTCGTTGGAGAGACCGCTTGCCAAAGTCTCTGGCTTTCGGACACGTTGGGCGTTTGTTTGCATCTCGTGATTGACCGGGTGAAATAAAAGATCTAAAAATCCCTTGTCTCCCCAACCTGTATTCAATCCGGGTTGGGGAGACAAGGGATTTTTAGATCTTTTATTTCACCCGGTCAATCACGAGATGCAAACGAACGCCCAACGTGTCCGAAAGCCAGAGACTTTGGCTAGAGGTCTCTCCGACGAGCTCCGGTTCTCGTCGGAGAGACCTCTAGCCAAAGTCTCTGGCTTTCGGACACGTTGAGCGTTCGTTTGCATCTCGTGATTGACCGGGTGAAATAAAAGATCTAAAAATCCCTTGTCTCCCCAACCCGGATTGAATACAGGTTGGGGAGACAAGGGATTTTTAGATCTTTTATTTCACCCGGTCAATCACGAGATGCAAACAAACGCCCAACGTGTCCGAAAGCCAGAGACTTTGGCAAGCGGTCTCTCCGACGAGAACCGGAGCTCGTCGGAGAGACCTCTAGCCAAAGTCTCTGGCTTTCGGACACGTTGGGCGTTCGTTTGCATCTCGTGATTGACCGGGTGAAATAAAAGATCTAAAAATCCCTTGTCTCCCCAACCCGGATTGAAAACAGGTTGGGGAGACAAGGGATTTTTAGATCTTTTATTTCACCCGGTCAATCACGAGATGCAAACAAACGCCCAACGTGTCCGAAAGCCAGAGACTTTAGCAAGCGGTCTCTCCGACGAGAACCGGAGCTCGTCGGAGAGACCTCTAGCCAAAGTCTCTGGCTTTCGGACACGTTGGGCGTTCGTTTGCATCTCGTGATTGACCGGGTGAAATAAAAGATCTAAAAATCCCTTGTCTCCCCAACCCGGATTGAATACAGGTTGGGGAGACAAGGGATTTTTAGATCTTTTATTTCACCCGGTCAATCACGAGATGCAAACAAACGCCCAACGTGTCCGAAAGCCAGAGACTTTAGCAAGCGGTCTCTCCGACGAGAACCGGAGCTCGTCGGAGAGACCTCTAGCCAAAGTCTCTGGCTTTCGGACACGTTGGGCGTTCGTTTGCATCTCGTGATTGACCGGGTGAAATAAAAGATCTAAAAATCCCTTGTCTCCCCAACCCGGATTGAATACAGGTTGGGGAGACAAGGGATTTTTAGATCTTTTATTTCACCCGGTCAATCACGAGATGCAAACAAACGCCCAACGTGTCCGAAAGCCAGAGACTTTAGCAAGCGGTCTCTCCGACGAGAACCGGAGCTCGTCGGAGAGACCTCTAGCCAAAGTCTCTGGCTTTCGGACACGTTGGGCGTTCGTTTGCATCTCGTGATTGACCGGGTGAAATAAAAGATCTAAAAATCCGGGTTGGGGAGACAAGGGATTTTTAGATCTTTTATTTCACCCGGTCAATCACGTGATGCAAACAAACGCCCAACGCGGCCATCCTTCCAGAGGCGGCCCGGTCTGCCTACTCGGGAGAGGCCACCGGGCAAAGATGCAGCCGGTCGCCTCTCGGCCACAAGCGGGGCGCTGCCTGCTGCTTCCCTTGCCTCGGCTTCCCCCACCTGCTCCTGCGGCGGCAGCGGGGCAGAGGCCCTGCCGGGACTCGCCCGGGCTCTCGCGGCCAAACAGGCGCGTGGCTCGCCTTCCTTTCCCACCCACGGCCCGGCATCGCCCGTGCGCCGCTGCCTTCGCGCCCGGCCTGCTTCTCGCCCAGCCGCCGGCGCTGACCATGCTGGGGACCCGGCGCGACCGGCTGCTCATTCTGCTGCTTCTCGGGGCGCTGCTCAGCGCCGATTTCTACTTCCACCTCTGGCCCCAAATGAGGCGGCGCCTCGGTCCGGCCACGGAGACGGCTGAGCCCCGCTGCTCCTGCCCCGCCGAAGAAGCCGCCGTCGCCGCCGGTCCAAAGCTCCGGACTCGGCCGCCCGCCAACCTGAGCAGCCAGGCCCCCCCACTCCAAGCTGAGGAGGCTATTCGCGCACCCGCTCTACAGCACCCCCGAGAGACCGGCCGAGAAGCTGCTCAACGGGCAGGAGGCGCTGCGTTACTACCGGCGGAAAATAGCCCGCTGGAACAGGTGTGTGGGCCCGGATGTGGGGGGAAACCCGGCTCGGGCGCATAAGACCCGCGTCGGAAAAACCCGCTTGTCGCTGCGATGCCTTGCGGGGGCGGGGGTGAGGGAAGAGCGTGGGTGTTTTAAAAGGTCGCAGCCAGCCTGGGGGGCTTGCCAGCACCCCCCCACACCCGGGTTCGGGGTGCGGGGGTTGCTGGCAAGCCCCCCAGGCCAGCTGCGACCTTTTAAAACACCCGCGCCGCTTCCCATGTGTCTCCTGGAGCCGAATGCGGAAGTTCGGCTTTGCTGTTCAGCTTCAGGCTTTGCTGTTCGGCTCCGGGAGACAGCTGCGAAGCGGCGCGGGTGTTTTAAAAGGTCGCAGTCTGCCTGGGGGGGCTTCCCAGCAACCTCCCGAACCGAACCTGGGGTTCAGCAAAATTTTGCCTCGGTGTTCGGGAGGCTTCTGGGAAGCCCCGCCGCCCAGCTGTTACCTTTTAAAACAGCCGCGGGGCTTCCCAGCAGTCTCCGAACGCAGGTTCGTAACTCGAAAAAAGTTCGTAAGAAGAGGCAAAATTTTTCTGAACCCCGGGTTCGTATCACGAGTTGTTCGTAAGACGAGGGGTTCGTATCTTAAGGTACCACTGTATAGGATAAGCTATAATACTGCTCAATGGATACCTGTTTCAAGCACTGATAAGATTCTATGACATTTCTAAATTAATCCATCAATGCAAATGAATCTGCAGGTCTGAGCCTCAACATTAAAAAAAAATAATGTATCCTGTTATTTGAACCAGACATAAGACTGTTGATTGAAAGATATAAGTGTTTTTGTAAAAAGTTAATACTTTTCCTTGAAACCCTATTTTGTTTGTTCAGACACCCGGACATACTCCGTCACTGCGCTGGGATGAAACACCTGGTCGTGCAAAGGGTAGTGAGACGCCTGGAGCCACCCCTGGATCTAAAATATGGGATCCAACTCCTAGTCATACACCAGCAGGAGCTGCAACACCTGGGCGTGGTGATACACCTGGTCATGCAACACCCGGGCATGGAGGTGCAACTTCCAGTGCTCGGAAGAATCGATGGGATGAGACTCCCAAAACAGAAAGAGGTATTCTTTGTGGAACATGCTAAAATATGTTTAGTATACTGTATCAATCAGTAAATTAGCACATTATGTTTAGCAGTTTATCTTAATTGCAAATGAGACCAACTGCTTCTTTGGTGTGCTATTGGAAAGCTTTTGAGTTCATGAATTTTTATTCTTTTAACTTTATGTTTGTCCCCCTAGTTCTATTAAACTAGCTATATCTTGATGACTAATATTTAAGCTTAAAGTAGAAATGTAGGTGACCTAATAAGCTACTTTTTAAAAAGGAGTGTATTTTGGGTATGTTTATGGAGGTCTTTTGCTCAGAAGAGCAAGACAGTATTGCATATTAGTAAGCTCCCTGTATATCAGTCCCAGAAATTAAGCTAGTAACTCAGTATAACTTTGCTTGGTTTAATTATTATAGATAAACCTGAGATTAGATTAGTTAAAAGCACTGTGAAAGTTTTCATCTTTACTTGTGAATGGAATTCAATTTGAAATGGTTGGATTTTGTTTTTCAGATACCCCAGGACACGGGAGTGGATGGGCAGAAACTCCTCGTACTGATCGAGGGGGTGATTCCATTGGTGAAACGCCAACTCCTGGAGCGAGTAAAAGAAAATCACGTTGGGATGAGACACCAGCAAGTCAGATGGGTGGCAGCACCCCTGTATTAACACCAGGCAAAACACCAATTGGTACACCAGCTATGAATATGGCAACACCTACACCAGGTAATTTCAGTTACCTTAATAGCCAAAAATCTAGTAATGTCTGCTAGACATTACATGGTATTGCTATTACATGAGAAGGGATCTTTGGCCAGTAGAATTTTCATTATATTCTTAAAGTTTAATTAAAGTACACATACATCTGCCCTGCTTGTCATTTTCCTTGAATAGGAACATTTTTGAAAACATTACTTCTCACAATGACTTGAAAACTTTGCTAAGAATTTTTTAAAAATATGCATATTGTCTCCATGTACTTCATATATTGAAAAATTCTTTATAGGGCACATAATGAGCATGACTCCCGAACAACTCCAAGCCTGGCGATGGGAAAGGGAAATTGATGAAAGAAATAGACCCCTTTCTGATGAAGAGTTGGATGCCATGTTTCCTGAGGGCTATAGGGTACGGAATAAGCCATGTACAATGATAGTATCAATGTGCTAATTTCAATGTATACATAAATAATCTACATGTCACTAATGGGAATAAAATATTTTGGTTCTATATGAACTATAAAAAAGAAATCTTTTAAAAGGCCGAAGATATTTCATTCTAAAATTTAGCATGATCTCGAAAATTAGACTGAACTTCAAAGATCTATTTAGAATGAACCAAAGTAGCTGAAAAGCTAATTCATCCCCCACTTGTTGATTTTATTGTATCTGATTAAACGGTAAGGGAGTTAATAAATGGTTGAGGAGGATCCTGGCTTTCAGCTCTTTCCATGTTGTTCTTTCTTTGACCACAACATCCTCTAATGCAGTTTCATTAGTAGGAGCTAAAAATTAACCCTAATAATTCTTTGAAAAGAATGTAGGACAAGATACAGGCATATTTTACCAGATTCATACTTTTCCAGTCTTTAAATACTGATATTCAAGAAGTCCATATCATTGGTGCATATTTTCCGGGAAGAGAGTCTTAGAATTGAGAAGGGCGGCATAAAAATCAAATAAATAAATAAATAAAAATAAAGGGTTGTGATAGCCTGAGTTACTTGGACACTCTACCTTACATGCACCTTTGACAGAATTGTATCCCAAAAGAGAGCTTGAGAACCGGCAGTGTTCAGTACAGTACAATGTACAGTAACTCTCAGAGTAAAATGACAAAAACTCTGAGTCATGGCATTTGTTGCCTTGGTCTGGAATAGTAGAGCTATGGGAAGGCTAGTTAATTGCTTTCTGTTGGGCCAAGCTGCCTTATAAGTTTCTTATTTTAGTGGAACATTGGGAATGCTATATAAATCACCTTGAGCTTCTAGAAAAAAGGCAGTGTATAAATTAACTTGAAACTTCCTAGAAAAAATAGCTCTTTTCAGTTTGAAGTACGAAATTCCTTTTTCTTCTGTGATGTGACTCTGCTTATTTGTCTGTTCAGGTTCTCCCTCCCCCAGCAGGTTATGTTCCTATTCGTACTCCAGCTCGTAAACTTACAGCAACACCAACTCCCTTGGGTGGTATGACTGGATTCCACATGCAAACAGAAGACAGGACTATGAAGAGTGTCAATGACCAGCCCTCAGGAAATCTTCCTTTCCTAAAACCAGATGACATACAGTATTTTGATAAACTGTTGGTGAGTTCTTTGTTCTGACAGTGTTGTGTTCTTTGGTGAAGAAATTCAAGTAAATATATGTTAATCTTGTACATATGTGACAATTACAGGTTGATGTTGATGAATCAACTCTCAGTCCAGAGGAACAGAAAGAAAGAAAAATAATGAAACTGCTTTTGAAGATTAAAAATGGCACCCCTCCAATGAGGAAGGTAAAATAGACTACTTCTGTATCAATGGCATTTTCCTTTCATTCCCATTTTTGGTTCATTTTGTCTTTGTTCCTAGATTGCTTTCAGCTTTGAGAGGTGTATGTGTGTCCGCATACTCTCTCTGTCTCTCTCTCTCTCTCTCTCTCTCTCTCTGTCTCTCTCTCTCTCTCTCTCTCTCTCACACACACACACACACACACACAAACACCCTTTATTAATAAGCTGCTTCTGAAATATTCTTGTTTGCTTTATGTGTCATAACTAAAATGGTTCCTATGTTGAAAGGCACTGTGGTATCAAATGTAACAGCAATGTATGTACCTTTATAACTGATTATTTGACAACGGAATTTTGGAGTGAACAGACTATATATAATACTCTGCTTTTTTTCTTCTGCTTCCATAGGCTGCTTTGCGACAGATTACTGACAAAGCTCGAGAATTTGGAGCTGGCCCATTGTTCAATCAAATTTTGCCCCTTCTGATGTCTCCAACCCTTGAAGATCAAGAACGCCACTTGCTTGTTAAAGTTATTGACAGAATCTTGTATAAGTTGGATGACTTAGTCCGGCCATATGTGCACAAGGTTTGTGTCTCTGAATGTAGTATTTCAGTGTGTTACATATTTGATCAGAAGCCTCTTGTAAACTCATAATTGTAACTAGATTTTGTACATAAATATAGAATGACACTGGCTATAATTGCAATGTAATGCTATTCTAGGATATAGGATTTTATGTGCAAGCTTCTAATCTTTGCCATATTGTTTCATACACTTTTCCCTCTCCTGTTGTTTTTTCAAATGATAAGAGAATTAGCATCATGTAAAAACAGAATTGTGATTAGAAACTAATAATAGGCTATTTTTTTCAAAGTCCTTGGGGTTGACAGGGTTTTTTAAGCAATTGATTAAATATATCATTTTAATAGGCTAAGAATTGAAATAATTGAAATGAACCTTAATTTATTCCACTTCCCAGCTATACAAGCAACAGAGAATGAGCAGGCAAGCCACAGGTTTTAAACAGTCCTTCAAAGAACTCTTTAGTGTTACCTATGAATTGCTATCTTGTTAAATTATTAGTTCAGATAGTTTCTATGTGAGTGTGTGTATAGTTTTCCAAAATTAACCTTTAAATGGAAATCTTAAGCTATCAAGTTAGATCGGTAAGTGTTTACTTTACAAGAGACTGAGGTTTAATTTGTGCTTGCAAAGTTAATATTACATTATTTGTATTAAACATTAATTTCCATGAGTTTTGATTTTTATTAAATTTCTTTTAGATTCTTGTGGTCATTGAACCTTTGCTGATTGATGAAGATTATTATGCTAGAGTGGAAGGCAGAGAAATCATTTCCAACCTGGCTAAGGTAATCTATCTTAATTTATTGGGTTGATATTAACAGATACTACCTTAGAGGTAGAGGAATAGATATGCCAAATCATTGTGTACAATTTGAATTGATGTATAGATATGCACACCAAATTGAGCTGTTAAAAAAGAAGGTTTCACTTTAATCCATATTCTATTTCTGAAAAGCAGCCAATAATGGCAAAATATGGAGCATGGATTTTTTTGGATTTTGATTGGATTAACAGCCAATGTTTTGGGGGTTTGGTTGGATTAATTCTTATGTTTTTGGTCCATTCAGGCAGCTGGGCTGGCGACAATGATCTCTACCATGCGACCTGATATTGATAACATGGATGAATATGTTCGTAACACAACAGCTCGAGCTTTTGCTGTTGTTGCTTCTGCGCTAGGAATTCCATCCTTGTTGCCATTTTTAAAAGCTGTGTGCAAAAGCAAGAAGTCCTGGCAAGCCAGACACACTGGCATCAAGATTGTGCAGCAAATTGCTATTCTGATGGGTTGTGCAATTTTACCCCATCTCAGGAGTTTGGTTGAAATTATTGAGCATGGTAAGTGTGTTAAATGTGTTACACAGTGCTGCTGTTGTGTAACTGTGAGATTGAATGATTTAGAGTTGAATGTTAGTAATCTAACAATTAAATGAAGTGGATTAAAGCAGTTGTTTTCTGTATTCCTTTTGAAATGTAATAGTCTTTACATTTAAGAATAATAAAACTTACAGTTGATCTTTATCCTTTACTTCCTCATGACAAATTAGCCCTCATGACAAATCAATACTGTATTGTTAGGTTGTAAGCAGTATATATCAATTAGATGGATTTTGCAGAAGTATAGGATGTTATGTCAAAAATGAGGTTATCTCTGGTGAAACAAACTATTCAGTATGTTGATATTTGTCTCTTATTACAATCCAGGAAAACTCCCTGCTTATTTTTTTGCTTTCATCTCTTTGTTTTCTGGGCTCTATCGCATTCTGAAATCCCCCCCAAAACCCTTCTGCTGTTGATCTTGTCTATCTCAAAGTTTATAAGACCTACTACCTATTGCAATACCCTAGTACCCTAACATCATTGCAGACTTTCCATGATGTTCCTCCAAAGCTGCCATCACCTGGACTTCTAGGACAGTTGCTGACTTCCCACCAAATATTAAGTCAAAAATTATTCTAGATCAGTGGTGGTGAACCTTTATTTTCCTTGGGTGCCAAAAGCACACATGCCCCTGCTATTGCATGCATATGCGTGCCCAAATGCATAATTCAATGCCCCCCATGCATCCCGCACCCCCATGCATGGGCGCATAACCCACCTGCTCCCATTTTCTGACTTCTGGTATGCCCATTTTTCACCTTCTCCAGGCTCTAGAAGCTTCCCTGGATCTTGGGGAGGGAGAAAACACCATCCCCCCACCCAAGGCCCTCCAGAGGCTTAAAATGCCCTCCCAGAGCTTCTACACAAGCTGAAAGTCAGCTGACTAGCATGTATGTGTGTGGTGGAACTTAGGTAGGGCAACAGCTCGCATGCCAGCAGATATGGCTCCACGTGCCACCCGTGGCACCATGCCATAGGTTCACCATCATGGTTCTAGATAGTTAACCCTGCAGAGCAGATCCTTGAATCTCTGGAAAAACCAGAGTTTCTCTTTATCTGAAAGCAGTAAGGGAAATTGAACCTTCCTTATTTAAAAAATAATAATTACCGTAGATGTTCTCCGCCCCGCCCCCCCTTTAGCAATATGTTTTTAAAATGGCAGCATAGTTACACACACACACACACACACACACACTCTATAATAGGTAAAAGAAATCTGAAATAGAGAATAAACTACATATTTGTTTTGCAGGCTTGGTTGATGAGCAACAGAAAGTACGCACCATTAGTGCTTTAGCCATTGCTGCTTTAGCTGAAGCAGCAACCCCGTATGGTATTGAATCATTTGACTCTGTTCTAAAGCCTCTCTGGAAAGGAATACGTCAACACAGAGGAAAGGTATGTCTAATTTAACATCAGCCAGATAATATTATTTAACAGGTGATGTTATTTATAATAACATTTGTTTTATATATATGTTTTAGGGTCTGGCTGCTTTCTTGAAAGCCATAGGATATCTTATTCCACTTATGGATGCAGAGTATGCCAACTACTATACCAGAGAAGTAATGCTCATTCTTATCAGAGAGTTTCAGTCTCCTGATGAAGAAATGAAGAAGATTGTGTTGAAGGTACGTAGCTATATTTGAACATGGAAGAATTTGTTGGATTCTGCTTTGTTCTGCTGATGGAAGCCTCGCCATTGTGAGATAAAGAAAAATGGATATGACTCTAAGATGCATGTAGAGAGGTGTACATAAATGTAGAGATGGTGGTAAAACTTAGAACTTCAGTTTCTTAATAAAAAATATTCATGATTGGCACCTACATTTCATTTTACCTGAAGAATTAGACTTCACAATTTTAAAAATATGTTTATATGTTCCTGTCCATTATCCAAATAATCTTGAAGTTTCTAAAATAAAGGTATAGTAGCTTTTTAAGATTTGCTAATGAAGTAGTGACTGAACTGAATTCTGAACTAATTGAACTAGTTTCTGAGGAGATTCTAAAGATTATTAGTGTAAATATGAGAAGCCTATAAGTGCTCTGGATATTGCTAAATTCACAGACCGCATTAGTATAATCACTCCATATATGCAAGCACATTCAGTGTCTTACTTTCTGGAAAATTTTACATCAGCTTGTCTTTTTTTTTGCAGGTGGTAAAGCAGTGTTGTGGTACAGATGGTGTTGAAGCAAACTACATTAAAACTGAAATTTTACCTCCATTTTTCAAGCATTTCTGGCAGCATAGAATGGCATTGGATAGAAGAAATTATAGACAGGTATGTTACTATTGATATCAGCTCAGTAAATTTTAGCAGAAATTCCTAACTACATTGAGCACAATATAGATAATACTAAAGGATGCTTTTTGTTGGTCAAAATTTAATTCCAATTGCTGGGAAGTGGAATTGGGAACATATGTAGAAGTCTCTAAGCAGCGACAATCAATGTAGAAGAAAAGGAATATATATTGTGTGCCTGATACATATATATCCTAAAGGGGAAAGAAATGGGGTGTTCCCTCATGTTTTACTTTGTGTTTGGTTACCTGTTACCAGCTACCAGTATTTTTCAGAGTATAAAATGCACCGGAATATAAGACAAAACTTAGTTTTGGGGGAGCAAAATAGGGGGGGAAATCTGCTTATCAGCTATTCATCTGGCTAATGTCCTTACTCTGGTTAGCTTCAGTGCATTATTTTAGGTTAGGGCTTTTAAAAAAACCTTATTTGGAGAGAGTAACAATGAAAAGCCTGCAAGCCGGTAAGATTGTTAGTACAGTATATAGTTATGGGTGGGGAAAAAAAGCTTTGAAAAAAGCTACATTCAAAGACACACCCAAATTTTCAGCCTCTTTTAGGGAGAAAAAGGTGTGTCTTATACTCCGAAAAATATGGTGATTTGTGATGGTATCTAGTATACTTTTCAAAAATCCAGATGTATCTATTTTGCCTTTATCCTTAATACATTATTTTTGTTTGGAAATGGAATTGAGATAATTCTAAACTTCTAAATTGATCATTGATGCCACAAAACTCTTGTGTTCATTGTAGTTGGTTGACACAACTGTGGAGCTCGCAAACAAAGTTGGAGCTGCAGAAATTATTTCCAGGATTGTGGACGATCTGAAAGATGAAGCTGAGCAATATAGGAAAATGGTTATGGAAACTATTGAAAAGATCATGGGGAATCTGGGTGCAGCTGACATTGACCACAAGTTGGAAGAACAACTTATTGATGGCATTCTATATGCCTTCCAAGAACAGACTACAGAGGTATTTGAATATACTCACAAAAATTATTCTGGATTCAGATTCAAGTTACAACAAATATTGGGAAATGCTGGAAAGAGATGTTCATGCCATCAAAAGTCACTTGATTGTTGCAGATGGCAAATTAATAATGTTAGAGATACATAAGGTCTGTTTAATGAGATATTTCATTTCTTACTAGGGCTATGTTTGAACTGAGATAAACTATTCTCTGCCCCAGTAAATCATCAGCATCTTTTTCATGATAGGAAAGAGCTCTCAAGCTTTCTTCTTCTATATTTCCTGCTTTTGGAGTCAACTTAGTCCTTTTTTCAGTAGAATAGAAATTAATATTAAAATTCTTAAATTCTCTTTGATGGGCATCATTGCTAAATATTCTGAAGATAGAATTGATTTATTTCAGTGTAAGGGCTGGGGTTACTGTAAATTATAGAAAGTTCTTGCATTCTTTTCTTATCAGAGGACTACAGTTCTAGTGCTTGCAATATTTCTTGCTTATCAGGTCACTTGAAAAGATGATAGCCTAGAATTTCATCTTGCCGGAATGTGACAATAAAAACCACAATCAAGGCAGTATTTTAACACTAGTCTAATTTTTTTTATTGATAGGACTCGGTGATGTTGAATGGCTTTGGAACAGTGGTAAATGCTCTTGGCAAGCGAGTGAAACCATACTTACCCCAGATCTGTGGTACAGTGCTGTGGCGTTTGAACAACAAATCAGCCAAAGTGAGGCAGCAAGCTGCCGACCTGATATCTCGTACTGCAGTTGTCATGAAAACCTGTCAAGAGGTATTCACTGTGCTCTGTCTTCTTCCATAAACATCTGCTATTGCTTTAAAGTTGTTGCATTTTAAGCATTTTTCTTTATCTTTTGGTCCTAGGAAAAATTGATGGGTCATTTGGGTGTGGTATTGTATGAGTATTTGGGTGAAGAATACCCAGAAGTACTGGGCAGTATCTTAGGAGCTCTTAAAGCCATTGTGAACGTCATAGGTAAGTATGTGAATTGTGGTTGGAGTGACATTTTTACTTTGAAAAACAGAAATGGAGATTAAATGTATTGTTTCCTGTATTTAACAGGTATGCACAAAATGACTCCTCCAATTAAAGATCTGCTGCCAAGACTCACACCTATCTTGAAGAACAGGCATGAAAAAGTTCAAGAGAATTGTATTGACTTGGTTGGACGTATTGCAGACAGGTAAATTCATTTGTAACACATTATAAATAATTAAATATATCTTAAGAATAAAATTACTTCTTAAAATGAATTTATGCAAGTAATTCTCGACTTACAATATAGTTCATTTAGTGACCATTCAAATTTACAGTATCACTGAGAAAAAGTGACTTACAACCATTTTTTCCAACTGTTTCAACAATCCTTATGGTCACGTGATCAAACTTCAGATGCTTGACAACTGACTCATATTGATGATGGTTGCGGCGTCGCGGGGTCATGTAATCGCCTTTTGCGACCTTCTGACAAGTAAAGTCAGTGGGGAAGTCAAATTCCCTTAATTGTGTTACTAAATTAATGACCCTAGGGGTTCACTTAACAACTGTGGGTAAGAAAGATCGCAAAATGGAGCAACATTCATTTTACAACTGTCTCACTTAGTGACATAAATTTTGGGCTCAATTGTGGTCGTAAACTGTACAGAGTTTATGAAATCTGAATTTATTTATTATTATTATTTGGATTTGTATGCCGCCCCTCTCCGAAGACTCGGGGTGGCTCACAACAAATGAAAAAACAATCCAATACATAATCCAATTAATTAAAATATTAAAAGTTTTATTAAAAAAACCTATACTAACATACACACACACAAGCATACCATGTATAAATTCAGCGGGCCCAGGGGGAGATGTTTAGTTTCCCCATGCCTGACGGCAAAGGTGGGTTTTGAGAAGTTTACGGAAGGCAGGAAGAGTAGGGGCAGTTCTGATCTCCGGGGGGAGTTGGTTCCAGAGAGTCGGTGCCGCCACAGAGAAGGCTCTCCCCCTGGGGCCCGCCAACCGACATTGTTTAGTTGACGGGACCCGGAGGAGGCCCACTCTGTGGGACCTAATCGGTCGCTGGGATTCGTGCGGCAGAAGGCGGTCTCGGAGATATTCTGGTCCGATGCCATGAAGGGCTTTAAAGGTCATAACCAACACTTTGAATTGTGACCGGAAACTGATCGGCAGCCAGTGCAGACTGCGGAGTGATGGTGAAACATGGGCATACCTGGGTAAGCCCATGACTGCTCTCGCAGCTGCATTCTGCACGATCTGAAGTTTCCGAACACTTTTCAAAGGTAGCCCCATGTAGAGAGCATTACAGTAGTCGAACCTCGAGGTGATGAGGGCATGAGTGACTGTGAGCAGTGAGTCCCGGTCCAGATAGGGCCGCAACTGGTGCACCAGGCGAACCTGGGCAAACGCCCCCCTCGCCACAGCTGAGAGATGGTTTTCTAATGTGAGCTGTGGATCAAGGAGGACGCCCAAGTTGCGGACCCTCTCTGAGGGGGTCAATAATTCCCCCCCCAGGGTAATGGACGGACAGATGGAATTGTCCTTGGGAGGCAAAACCCACAGCCACTCCGTCTTATCCGGGTTGAGCTTGAGTCTGTTGACACCCATCCAGGCCCCAACAGCCTCCAGGCACTGGCACATCACTTCCATGTTCTTATGAAGACCATGTGCCTACTATCATTGCCTCTGTCCTCATTAAATACCTTTCATCTTTCCTTTTCCCTCAAAATTTAGTAGTATATTTCAGAGATAGAAAATTCCCAACCTACTCTGTTTTTAGGTCCAAGAGAAGTCAGGACAAAGCTGTTCTCCTGCCGAGAAATCCCATCTTATTTAGTGCCTTTCTCTGCATAGAGAAAAGTACAGAAAGACCTTAGCATAAAGAGAGTGACTGCATCTATCAGGATAGATAATGCCATCTTGTAGAGGTGCTTTGGTGTAGAGGTTAGAGTTTTTGGGGAAGGAGGTCGTCTCTATAGATGCTACCTGATCTTCTCTACTATTTCACCTTAATTTGGCAGATGTATTTAAATGTTCTTTATTAATGTTATTAATACCATTTCCTCTTTCTTACAGAGGAGCAGAATATGTTTCTGCAAGGGAATGGATGAGGATTTGCTTTGAATTGCTTGAATTGTTAAAAGCACATAAGAAAGCTATTAGAAGAGCTACTGTGAATACATTTGGTTATATTGCAAAAGCTATTGGGTAAGTACTGATTTGTTTAAATGGGAAATAAAAAGTTAATGCTACAGTTTACTGTAATTATCTTGGATGTTAGTGGCAGGACATTCTTACATTGAACACTTGACCTAGCTTAGATTTTATGCATTTATCTGGAAATTAATTTCTTGAACAGAATTTAACATCTGAAACAGAAGAGGGCATTGGTTCATTCAATGTAATCATTCCAAAGAGAATTGGAAAGAAGAAAAAACAAGATGAAAAAGTTAGCAGTTTTAAAAAACCCTGATATAATCTGGCTGCGCGTTACATGTAAAAAAATGTGATTGATTAAATAAGTTGTTAGAATTTTTACCAAGGAAAATACTATGCATCAGACATTATCACATGAGCTTCCCCATGATTATTGTAAGCTTGTGTAATAATTACATATAAAGTTAATTTAGTTTCATATGATTTTGTAAGCGCATTCTAAAACTTCTGTCAACAAAAATACAAAATCTTTTCTTGAAAAGGATTAATTGTATGGATAGGCAGGCAGGCAGATTTCTAACTGTAATTTTTCTCTAACATTTTTATCTATCCCTCATTTTAGGCCCCATGATGTGCTTGCAACCCTGCTAAATAATTTGAAAGTACAAGAAAGACAAAACAGAGTGTGTACAACAGTGGCAATTGCTATTGTGGCTGAAACGTGTTCCCCTTTTACAGTACTGCCTGCACTTATGAATGAATACAGAGTTCCAGAGTTGAATGTTCAGAATGGTGTATTAAAATCTCTTTCTTTCCTATTTGAATATATTGGAGAAATGGGAAAAGACTACATCTATGCTGTTACCCCCTTACTTGAAGATGCTTTAATGGACAGGTAATTTTTCCCTCCACACCAAACTATTTTGTTAGTTTTTTTCCTTTGCTCTTATTTGCCAGGTTATAGTAAACCTAACAGATATTAAGCCAATTACATAGGTTCATGACTGTCATTCTGTGGAAGGGCCATAGAGACATGCACACTGAGATGTGAAATTTTGGGGCTAGCTGAAAATTATTTTTCTAAGGAATATACACATATATACAGTATATATATACTGTGTGTGTGTGTATGTGTGTGTAATATGTTTTTTGCTGATAATAAAATATATTTTGAAATTCAGCAAAAACGTGACATATCTATGAATCTACGTATCTATATCTACAAAAGCATATATACACACATACATTCATTCATTAGCATATTTGAGAGTTGTTCTACAGTATATAGCAGTGATGGTGAACCTATGGCACGGGTGCCACAGGTGGCACGCGGAGCCGTATCTGCTGGCACACGAGCCATTGCCCTAGCTCAACTCCAAGTACATGAGTGTGCCAGCCAGCTGATATTTGGCTCACACAGAGGCTCTTGGTAGGGCAATGATCTGGCAATGTTTTTTTTCTTCTTTTTTGTGGTAAGGAAGCAGTTTTGACTTTGAGTCAAAAGGGGGGAAGTTAACTCTGCCAACTATCAACCCAAGACTAGAAGAGAAAAAGATGAACAGTCATATTCGATATTAAAATATTTTATTTTATCAAATTAGAACAATTTCTGGCTCAACTTAAGCTTGCTGGCAAAAAAAAAGAAACTAGAAAAAATAGGGAGCAAGTTACTGATAATTTCTGCTATACAATTTCTTTTTCAGGGATCTGGTGCACAGGCAAACAGCTAGTGCAGTAGTGCAGCATATGTCTCTTGGAGTATATGGATTTGGTTGTGAGGACTCTCTGAATCACTTGCTAAATTATGTATGGCCCAACGTATTTGAGACATCTCCTCATGTCATCCAAGCAGTTATGGGAGCACTGGAGGGCCTAAGGGTGGCTATTGGACCTTGCCGGATGTTGCAGTATTGTTTACAGGTAAGTTGAATAAAAATGCGTGCCTAGATTTCTGAATAATTTTTAACCATAATATTACATCAGGAAAATTATTTAATTGAAGAGTATCCTGCCAGCTGTCTTAAAGACTTCTTTATATTGAACTGTAAAAAATAATTGTAATGTAGTAAGATTCTATGTATATGATTTGCGAATGAACATAGGTAATGAAATCTTCCAAGATCAGGTTTTGCTAGTTGAAAATTTTCTGAATGATTCATATGATAAGAAATAATATTTAGCATGGGCAACATATACATTTGTCTTAATAAACAGATAAATTATTTCAATAAAAGACTACATAAGCCACAAAGTATAAAATCAACTGATAAGTAGAAAGGCAATGGCTACATACAGTATAAGCAGTTGGTGGGATTCAACCGATTGAAGCAAATTGTTAGCTCTGACAATCAGCTGGAGTGAACCAGTTCACCCTGATTATCAGATGGGCCAATCTGTTATTTTTCTACCTTTATCTTCTCAGCTGAATTGCGTAGGAGAGCCAATTGCTGCGCAAATCAGCTGTGTTACACTTCCAAAGAAACCTGATTTTTTCAAACTGTGTGTGTGTATAGCGCATGTCTAGCCTGGGCACACGCACAGTGCACGATCACTGAACTGGGAGGATCCCAGCACTGCTTATAAGAACTTCTGCATTATTGTAATGTAGCTTTTACCACACCCTTCTTGTGGTCTATTATGTAAGTAGCTTCTCAAAGCGTTTGCAAACTATTTCTAGTAAGGATGAGCTAGACTATATAGATCAAATTGAATAGCATGATACTCAGATTGCTGAAATGTCATAAAACGCCATTTCTTTGTAAAATGATCAGTAAATAAGGTAATTTACTTAAGTGCAATTTAATTTCTGGTTCTATTCTTTTCCTAGGGTTTGTTTCACCCTGCCAGAAAAGTCAGAGATGTGTATTGGAAGATTTATAATTCCATCTACATTGGTTCACAGGATGCTCTAATAGCACATTATCCACGAATCTACAACGACGAAAAGAATACCTACATTCGTTACGAACTTGATTATGTCTTGTAATTTTATTTCTCATTTGTTTTGTGTTCAATAGACAGCTATTCCATATTTGGTTCAGAACTGGTGATGTACAATTTTTAAGACACTGCAGAGTACCGTAGAATGGTCAGAGGCAGAGCTTAGCATGATTTTTAAATAACATGTCTTTGTTTTGGTGTTAAAGCCAGTAGTGACCAAGAACACAATGATTGCAGAGAATATGAGGAGGGAAATCATCTTGATGAGGATTTAAGACTCTGTTCCTTGTGTTTAAAGGGGCTGTTTGAGAAATAAACATTTGTGTATAAAATATTAATGGTTATTTGTGTGTGAGCATTTTTGGGCAGGGAGACATATAAGAAGTCTCAGATCATCAAGCAATTCATGTAAAAAGGTGACATATTACATTTTACTTGTCTTTGTCATACCCTAGCTTTTGAATAAATAAGAAACGTTCACATTTTGATTGTTGTGTCTTTATCTTGAAAAAGCACTTATTATAAAATTGTCTTTTGTACAATTGCCTTGAGGTTTGAGTCTTTTTTCTTTTTTCCACCAAATATTTTCCTGTCATATGTCCACTGTTTTCTTCCATTATGATTTGTTCTACTGAAGCAAAACTGGATAGTTATTGAATATTGAAACATGGTTGTGGATAATACACTAAAATAGGTATATATGTGAGGTTGATTAGGAGGCTATGTACAATATGTAAGTGGGTAAAATATATACCAAATACCAGTGGCTGGTCATGGTAATATTTTTGTTCAAAAGGGGAAAATGGCAGAGATGTCTAACTGATGATAGCAGTATGTGAGATATGGAAAGACTGAGTACGTTTCAGGCCCAATGTAAAAGAAAAATAAAGCCTGTGGTTAACAGATGCCATTCAAGTTGCCATTTTGAGGTTGCTGTTCCCACTTAACTATCTGGAGATTGGAAAGTAACATTGACAATTGATAGCAAACATTCAATTCAACTTCAAATGACACTGCAAACCTGGGTGAACCTAGACACCCATTGTGGTAACTTGAATCAAGGGTTAGCAAGGGAAAGCATTCACTTGTTGGCCAGGGAAAACACTGTTTAATTTTAAAGACTAGGGCTGTAGCTGTGTGGTGAAAAATTGGGAGCCATGCAATGTTTATGGAAATCTTCCAAGGCCACATTTTTAAAAACTTGTCTCTCAATTTTTACTTCAGATTTTCTTTAAACATGCCAGAATTTTACGACACTTGGATTCTCAAATTCTTGAACATTCATGGAAAACACGGCAGTCACACATTTTAAGCTCTACTTTAAGCTTGGAGTTTGACTAAAATAATGCGCATCAGATGCTTACATATACAGTGATCCCTCGAGTTTCGCGATCTCGATCTTTGCGAAACGCTATATCGCAATTTTTCCACCCGATGACGTCACTCCCTTTCTCATCTTTCTTTCTCTCTTTATCTTGCTTCTTCCTCTCTCACACTCTCTTCCTCCCTCTCTCATCTCTTTCTTTCCTTGTCTCTCTTTATCTCTCCCCCTCTTGCTCTCGAGTGGCGGGCGGCACCCAGTGAAGGTTCCTTCGGCCGGACAAGCGGCCGGCGGAAAAGCAGCGGAAAAGCGGCGGGCAGGCAGGCGGCTCCTCAGCTGCTGGGCGGCGGAAGGAACCTTCCCTGGGTCTTCCCAGGTGCGGAAGTAAAAACACCATCTGCGCATGCGTGGCCATGGAAAAAGAGGCGCGGATGCACAGATGGTGTTTTTACTTCCGCACTACTACATCCTGAAAAATCTATTATCGCGAGGGGTCTTGGAACGGAACCCTCGCGATAATAGAGGGATCACTGTACTGTAGTAATTCATAGCCTTCCCATCTACTGGAATATTTTTTTTAATTCCAAAGCTACTTAGGGTTCAAAACACTAGCTTACTAGTTAATCTCACTTTTTTCTATCCCTGTTAGTTCTTTAACACATGGAAAGACATGCTTTTTTAAAAAAAATTATATATTTTCCCATACTTATTTCTCATTTCATTCTTTTACAAAATCTTTATACATATATGCTAAGGTAGTTCAAGGTTGCTTTATTTCACCATCCTCCCCATCTCATACAGCCCTTTCTCACCTTTGTCTTTCTCTTTCTAAACCTACCTCCTCTCCCTTTCTCCTTGTCTTCCATACTTCCCCTCCCCTCTTCACTCTTCTTTCCTCCTCTTTCTTCCTCCTCTCTTCCCTTTCTTCTTCCTTTTCATTTTTCTGGGATGGTATTCCAGCAACCTTGAATTCTTTTACAGTCTTACATTTTTTCATATTTTATTCCATATACACTGCTCAAAAAGATAAAGGGAACACTTAAACATAGTATAACTCCAAGTAAATTAAACTTCTGTGGAATCAAACTGTCCACTTAGGAAGCAACACTGACTGACAATCAATTTCACATGCTGTCGTGCACATTCAACTTTGTAAGGGAACAAAGTATTCAATGAGAATATTTCATTCATTCAAATCTAGGATGTGTTGCCTTTTTTTGAGCAGTATATATTCCTTTAATCTATTTCTTTTATCTTTGTTTGTCTATTAATACACTTCAGATTTAGGATTTTCTACCCCCCTCCCTATCCCCTCCTTTCTTTCAAGTAATAAATCTGGATTATATCATTCAGTAATACAGTGGTACCTCGACATATGAGTTTAATTCGTTCCAGACCCGAGCTCATAAGTCGATCAACTCGCATCTCGAACGAATGCCTTTAGACTTTGTTTTTCGCACTGAGATAACGAAGCAAGGATATTCTTACGCCACCTAGCGGAAGCTCAGCTCGTATCCCAAATTTGAGCTCGGGCGTCAAACAGAATTTTCGCTCGTGTCACAGCTCATAACTTGGAATACTCGCATGTGGAGCAGCTCGTATCTAGATGTACCACTGTATTCCAACTTCTTTATATTCATTTTCTAATCTATAAAGCTTCTGAGTCCTCTTTATCTTTTAATCTTAGGTTTAATCTTTCAGTGCAGTCCAAAATTTTATTATCTGCTCATCTCCAGGAATGATATCCGCTTTCCAATTTTGCACAAATACAATCCTAGCTGCTGTTACACTCACTCACTGTTATACTGTTATACATGTGCGTCTTATACTCACAATGTAGCTTTTTCAAAGCTTTTTTTCCTCAGCCCTAACAAGGTGCTAATGATCTTCCTGGCTTGTAGGGTTGTTTTTATTGTTACTCCTTCCAAAAAAAATTTTTTCAGCTCTAAGGAGGTGCTAATGATCTGGCTTGCAGGATTTTTTTCATTCCTATTCCCTCTGAATAATTTTTTTCCAGCCCTAAGTTTTTGCAGGCTTGTTTTCATTCCTACTCCCTTCAAAGAAAACTTTTTCGGCCCTAACCAGGGAATAAAATAATGTGCTGAAGCTGATCAAACCAAAGACAGTAGCCAGATGAATACCTAGTAAGGTTATTTTTCCTTCCCCAAAACTAAGGTGCATCTTATACTCTAAAAATACATTACATTACAACTACATATTTAGTAGTTGCTAAAGGTGAATTTAAGCCATCACCTTTGTGAGAAGGGGTCAAGACATTGGAATATGTCCTTTTATGGAACATCTCTGTGAGGATGAGTCTTACCTGAGAGATTCAAGGGCTATTGGTAAAAAAAAAGCCTATGGATTTTAAAAAGGTGCAGGCCATTTTTAACATCTTTAGATGTTTGCCTTCTACAAGCACTAGCCTGATCCTTCCCCCAATAGTTCCAGTTGCCTTTAAAAACTCTTAACTTTGGATCCTATGTCTACATTTGATGGCTGCAAATTTCATTACTGTAACTAGCCCGTGTCAAACAAGTACAGTAGTATTTCCCTTTATCTGTCCAAAAGGGGAGAAGAGTTTTTCCACGTCCTACTTGATTTTATATACCTATCTTATAGTTTCTCAAGTTCTCATCTTTCATTAGAAGACATATGAATTTGCCCTCCATTTAAAAATATTTAAATATTCAGTAACTGAATTTAAACATGCCTGGGATAAACATATATCCATCCAAAGATAAAATACAAGAAATAGTATAAGGGCAGACTAGATGGACCAGGAGGTCTTTTTCTGCTGTCAATCTATGTTTCTAAAAAATATTTCACAAGAAGAGTTCTCCACTCCTCTGTTCACAACAGACTACCTTATTCCACCAGACTTGAAATTTTGGGCTTAGATAGCCCTAGAACATTGTCGCCTGACCTAACTGTAGTTCACGAAATCATTTTACCACAATGTCCCGTCTGTCAATAATTTCTTCAGCTTCAACCACACGAGCACACAAATCGATTCAAAGTTAATGTAAAGTGCTCCAAACTCGACTGCAGAAAATACGCCTTCAGCAAGAGTGGTCAATGCCTGGAACACGCTACCTGAACTTTGTGGTTTCTTCCTCATCCCATTCCTCAGAGGTCTGTAAGGGGGGTGCATAAGCGCACCATCGAGCCTACTGTCCCTGTCTTTTTTTTTTTTAGTTTTTTTCACTTTTTTACTTTTGCTTTCTTTTTACTATTTATTTATTTATTATTAATTATTGGGATTTGTATGCTGCCCAACTCCTAATGGACTCTTGCCCAATTTACCTGTACCTACCTTGCTAATTCTTCTGCTAATACATTCTTGACAAATGTATATTTTTCTTTTATGTACGTTGAGAGCATATGCACCAAGACAAATTCCTTATGTGTCCAATCACACTTGACCAATAAAATTCTATTCTATTCTAATTTTTATGTTTATACCAATACCTACTACTTTGTACATACATGTTTGACAAAATGGATAGATGGATAGAAGGATAGAGATAGATGTACCAGTCCATATGTAAGTGACGACCTCGAAAGGACCAAAAAAGGCTGAACTGAAACGCAACGCCGTCAGAAGCGAGGGACAAACATAGCAATAGCATTTAGACTTATATGCCGCTTCATGGTGTTTTTACAGCCCTCCCTTAAGTGGCTTACAGAGTCAGCATACCGCCCCCAACAATCTGGGTGTCACATGGGCGTAACAGCATTTTCTAGCCTGGCCCAAGTACCCCAATCGAACCCAGCCGCGGCTAACTTTAATTGCCGATCAAGAAAGGAGAGCAATCGCAAAAGGGAAGATTTCGCGCGCGGGAGGCGGGGGGCGGAGGGAAAGGCGGGTAACACCAGGGAATGGAACAAAGGAAACGACGCCGACTGGGCTCTCCAAGGCAAGCCTCGCATTTCCGGACACGGAGGGAGGTAGAAGGACGCGGGCGGAGGAGGGCGGGTTCTTTAAAGAGCGGAGGCACAGTTCCAAGCTACGCTCGCCAGGGGGCGCTCTTATTCAAGGCGAGCGTGTTGGCGTGATGTCAGGGCTAGCTAGGTTGAACGCATCCGTACTTCCTGTATCAGAGCAGGCTCGGCTAAATACCAGCGGGTGTTTTTTTTTTCTCTCTCTCTCTCTCTCCTTCTTCTCCTGACCTAAGCGAGCTGCCGCGGGAGGAGGAGGAGGATTGTCAGCCCGCAATCGCGCGCGTCTCTCCCCTTCGGATCGCGGCTTGGCATCTCCAGGCGGGAGAAGAGCTGCATGTGGGCGAGCAAAGCCCGGGGGAGATCATGGCAGTGCTCAAACTGACCGACCAGGTAATTTTTTTTTTTTAAAAAAGAGCCCACCAACAATGGAATCGGGGAGTGCGGGGGGGGGGGACCCACGAATAGCTGCTGCGTTGCTGGGAGGCTTCTGGAAAGCAGCCGCTGCAGCAGCAAGCAAGGCGGCGGCAGGTCGCGTCGGAGGCCGGGTCTTCATTTTCGAGGAGGTCGGGGATCCTAAGCCGAGCGCCGGGTCTTCCTCCTCCTCTCGGGAGCTTTGCAAGCGAGCCATCTCGCGGGGGCGGAGGAGAGGGGAGAGTGCGGAGGACGCGGTTGAGGCGGCGGATCGCCCGTCAAGTTCCTCATTGTCTCTAGGAAATGGGAGTAGTTGTCAAAACAAGGAGGCGGCGGGGGGGGGGGGGACCGCAGCGCTTTAGCCGCGTTCGCACGACCGCGCAATCCTTGACGCGCTTTCAATGCGCTGGCCTTTCAGTGAACCCGCACGGACGGCCCGTCTCGGGTCTCAAAAGTAGCGGGTTGCGTTTTGGTGCCTCCCCCCCCCCATTTTCCTTTTCCCCTCAGTTCCGACCCGCGGCTTTGAATATACCTACCGCCGCGTTTTTTGCCCTCATCTTCCCTATCTTGGGCCGGAGACATTGCTTTTCACGTGTTGACCCGCCTCTCTCTCTCCATTGCTGGGAGCTGAGGGGAGATAATAAACGTCTCTTAATAAACATGTATCTTTGGGGGGGGGGGGAATAGAGAGCAAATGGTTTAATGGCTCCTTCGTGTTGCCCCTTTTTAGTCCCAGCTTTTTGACGCGAATGGCTTCCCCCGAAATGTCCATACATCCTTATGGCGCCCCCCCCCCCCCGCCTCTCTCGGCTTCCCACGTTTTATGCTTTAAGCAGTGTTTCCCAACCTTGGCAACTTGAAGATATTTGGACTTCAACTCCCAGAATTCCCCAGCCAGCGAATTCTGGGAGTTGAAGTCCAAATATCTTCAAGTTGTCAAGGTTGGGAAACACTGCTTTTATAGCGACCTGCCTTCGTGGCTGTTAATTGGCTGTTCAGTCGGGACGGGAGCCCAGTTTGCTGGTGAGCTCAAATATTTATGCAGCTTTTATTAAGTCGGAATTCTTAAAAAAAAAAAAAATAAGAAAAAAGGAGCCGCTTTTAATAGGTTGTTTGGTTGAACCAGTCCTCTGAACTTTTAGATTGGTTGAAGGACAAAGCTAGGAGGAGTGAGTTGCCAACTTACCCGGTTTTGGGTTTTTTTTAAGCGCTTGGTGGGATGAAAAGCAACCACAAGCCCCTGTTAAAAAGTGCTCTTGAGTGCATATTTGTCAAAGAATATAGGAAGGGCCAACCTAACTGTTTTTCCAAGCACAGGGATGCTATGTCTTTGGATGCCAGGCAGATAGGCCCTTTCATTCTTTTCTAGGCTGCAGGCGGTGGGTGAGTTTGGCAGAGATTCAGATGGTTTTCATAAATGAGTGAAATGTGGGGTGTGAAAGTTAAATTTCCTCCACCTTCCCCAGTGTGCTCCGAAGCCCACACGTTATACATCTAATTTGAAAAATAATAATAATCAAGATTGATAACACATTAGCTTTGGAACACACCCAAAAGAACTAAAAGGAAGTTTTAACCAGCGCAGTTCAAAATGTTCAGTTTAAATATTATCCTGGAACCTTGTAGTAAAATTGTCTCCAAAATCCCAGCAAGTAGGGATGATCTCTTTAGATTTGCTGAAAAGTAAATAAATTGTTGGTTGTCCTTGCATGAAATCCTATATGCTATTCATTGGGCAAGAATTATGCTTTCTTAGAGATGTTTGGGAAAGAACTTTTAATAATAATAACAACAGAGTTGGAAGGGAGCTTGGAGGTCTTTTAGTCCAACCCCCTGTTTGGGCAGGAGACCCTACACTACTTCAGACAAATGGTTATCCAACATCTTCTTAAAATCTTCCAGTGTTGAAGCATTCACAACTCATGGAGGCAAGCTGTTCCATTGATCAATTGTTCTGTCAGGAATTTTCTCCTTAGTTCTAAGTTGCTTCTCTCCTTGCTTAGTTTTCGCCCATTGCTTCTTGTCCTATCCCCAGGTGCTTTGAAGAATAGCCTGACTCCCTCTTCTTTGTGGCAATCCCTGAGATATTGGAACACTGCTATCATGTCTCTCCTAATCCTTCTTTTAATTAAACTGGACGTGGCCAGTTCCTGCAACCATTCTTCATGTTTTAGCCTCCAGTCCCCTAATCATCTTTGTTGCTCTTCTCTGCACTCTTTCTAGACTCTCAACATCCTTTTTACATTGTGGTGACCAAAAATGAATGCAGTATTTCAAGTGTGGCCTTACCAAGGCCTTATATAGTAGTATTAACATTTCACGTGATCTTGATTCTATCCCTTTCTTAATGCAGCCTAGAACTGGCTTTTTTGTTAGCTGCTGCACACTGCTGGTTCATATTTAAATGGTTGTCCACTAGGACTCCAAGATCCCTCTCACAGTTACTACTGTTGAGCAAGGTATCACATATACTGTACTGTGCATTTTGTTTTTGTTGCCTAGATGTAGAACCTTACTTTTTTCACCATTGAATTTCATTTTGTTTGATAGTGCCCAATATTCAAGTCTGTCAAGATCCTTCTGTATCTTGAGCCTATCTTCTGGAGAGTTGGCTATTCTTGCCAGTTTGGTGTCATCTGCAGATTTGATTAATTCCCCATCTATCCCTTCGTCCAAGTCATTTTAAATGCATATGAAGGAGAACTTTGACTTAATTCATTCTAAATAATTTATTTCTATTCTTACTGTAAATAGAACATTTTTTTCTAATTTTCTTATCAATAGTCAAGTAAAGAATTTAAGGGTGATATTAAGTTCCTTTAGTAGTCTAACATGTCAACAGAATATGCTGACTATTTTGCATTTAATTAATTTAATCTAATAATTTTGATTTAATTTAGTGTGTGTGTATAATTTGTCACATGGATTTTGGTCTCAGCCTTCTAAAAGTATTATTTAAGATTTATTTATAGGAATACAGTACAGCGTCTTCTCTAGATCCAATACACTACTGTACTGCAGCATAGCTAATAACTTCATGTAGTCTTACATTAAATTTATTCTGTAAGGTAGACAATATGTTTTTGGTAACCTAGATTTTTTTTTAGAGTTGTAAGGCTAGTAGCATTTAAAAGTGCTGTCTCAGGACTACCTCTTGATGCTGCTTTATTTTTATATAGATACTCCTAACATACAACAAAATGCTTTCATTTTAGGTGGATTTCTCTAGTCTCCACAGGATATGTCCAAGTTCCATTAATTCAGCTAAGATTTGTAAATTGAACATCTTTCCTGCAGTGACTATTTAATGTGTTTATATTTCTGAATTTGCGCATTCTGTAAAAATCATCTTTTGGCTTAGCATGTTGTGATTTTTAAAAAATATATATATATGAGTAAACAAACTAATATTTTAGCACAAGGTGCGAAGGAGTTTATTTTTTTTCCTCATGTTGATTAGTTTTAGTCATAGGCAAATTAGTTTTAATCAGCCAAACTTAATAATAAGAAATAAGACTTCTCTGGAAAGTAAAGGCAAGACTTCCTGCTTTTCCTGATATGGTTCCAGCAAACATCCCACCCACCTCTCCATCCCACCTCAAATAGGAGGCCTTCTTATTCCCTGGAGCTTTTTCATTGGTTAAAAAAGGGAAGAGCCAATCTTTGCCAGCAGCCTTTTCCCCTGAAGATTGAGGAGCAATCCAGAGTAGTGGGAGAGGTACAGGGAGAGGTTGTTTCCATCCCTACCAATTGCAATAAAATTAGACATGTTGGACTTTTGAATATTGACCAAAAGAGCTCGACTGGTTATCTTAGTCCAGTATTCCTCAGAAAATGGGCAACCAGATACCCGTTGGGTGCTTACTAGAGCAGCGACATACCATTTTCCCACCCTTATTTCCCTGCTGGTATTTGGAAAAAGTGCTACATTCAGTCTTCAGGATTAATAGTTTCTGAGAGACGGTCCACCCTCTACCCTGCCCCACCCCCCTTTTGAAACCATTGTACTTCAAATTCTGTTTTGAATTATGATTGTTAAACCGTTTTCAAATAGCAAAGCTGGGAGAGAAATAATGGCGAATAAATAATATTTCTGTCAATGGAAAAAGCATGAATAGAAAGGTATGCTTTTCTAGGAAATCATCATACATTCAACAGCCAAACATTATGCATGCTTAAATTGCCTCCCTTACAAATAGAGTTACGTACATATTCTCTTCTGTGTGATATAAATATGCCCGTTATCTTAGCTGTGACCCTTTGTATATGCTAAAATTGTTTCCAAATTATTATTCTTAATAAGACAAAATGACAGAACAGTCTCTTTAAACACATTTAAATGTAAATCAAATTTTAATTACAATTTTGTTCTGGCTCCAGCATGACTACCTACAAGCCATTCAAATCTATATCAGCTCTCCACCCCTCAAAAGTTGCACACTTGTGGCTTATTGCAGCTGTCACAGCACACACTGTATGTTCATCTTGTTGAATTGATTGATTTTTGCCAGATGTCTTTAGCTTATACTGTCCACATTTGCTACTTAAGGCTGGAGGTGCTTCAGCAAATCCCCTTTCAGTGAATGTGTTGTCCTGTGAAGAACTAATTTCTGCTTTTTAGGGAGAGAAGAGACCTGTGGTTTGTGTAAACATCCTGCTTGTGAGTGTTTCATGGAGGTTGATGCAAGAACTTCTGCAATTAACTCTTGTGACATATGTTACAAGACACTATGCCCCTGGATTTGCTACAAGTCTGTGAATCTGAATGCAGTGTTACTGCATGCTTAGCCAGAAATAAATGTGCCTGTTTTCATGAAATACTTAGCATGGTATATTGCATGAAAAACCATTTCTAAACACAGAGAAAGTTCTGAGCATGAGTAGAATATTGGTTCTGTGATGAAACAAACACGTTATTTTGCAAGCAACAAGACAATTCTGCTTAACTAGTAAACATCCAGAAAAAATACCCAGCAAAATCATCATCATCATCATCATCATCATATTATTATTATTATTATTATTATTATTATTATTATTATTATTATTATTATTATTTATTGGATTTGTATGCCGCCCCTCTCTGCAGACTCGGGGCGGCTAACAACAATGATAAAAAAACAACATGTAACAATCCAATTTAATAAAACAACTAAAAACCCTTATTATAAAAACCAAACATACACACAAACAAACAAACATACCATACATAACTTGTAATGGCCCAGGGGAAGGAATATCCTAACTCCCCCATGCCTGGCGACAAAGGTGGGTCTTGATACCATTCATTGGTACAGTTGGGTAGATAATTGCTACGCTAGGGTGCTTTCAGATTAAAAATCCTGTTGACGTAACTCAGATTCTTCATAGATCCATTCATTGATTAGTTTTGTATGTTTTATTATGCTATGTTTGTCTCCTCTATGGTTTATTGAATAAATCACAATAGGAGAGATTACATATTTCACCAAACCTAATTATGAGTTACAAATAGTAATCATGTGCTTGACTTAATCTGCTAATCTAAAACCAAATCATGTTTTCGCACAGACTGAGTATAATTTAGGAAGCAAATAGCCATAAACTGAGTTCAACCTAGAGTAAAATTATCAACCCTCAAGCTGAATCTTAAATATTCTTTAAGCTATAGCTCTTAGATTATGATATTTACTGTAATTCCACCCCAACTGTTTATTGTACCCAATACCCCTCTAAAGCCACAGGAACAATAAGGAGTCAATTTAATAGCTTTAATGTTGCCTTCAGAAATATCACAATATGTTGAAGAAACCAAAATGATCCTAAATTTGACAGAAACCATTAGTGATTTCAAGTGACTTATATTGTATTCTGGAATAACTCAGCCATCACTGAAGGGATATAAATCCTTTCTTCATTACTATTCTGTCAACACAGTCTGGGTTAGATAAATCTAGAGGAAGCACTGTAGTCAATATGACCAAAGGCCTGTTACACGCAACACTCTGTTCCCCCAATGGGCAAGGAGATCAGGACTTTAGCCCAACAGCCCTTTCTACCACAGACACTATTATTAGTATAAAGTTCAGCTGACAAGTCAATTATCTCTGTTTGCATTTAAAGATTTCTCTCTTTCTCAGTCACTCTATAGCCTGTGGTCAAAATTCAGTATTTTACAAAAATGTGAACTCCGCAAACTTGCTAACCAGAGTAATGATGCTTTTAAAAATGCCTTTTTCTTTTATTCGGTTCATTGTTTGCTTTTTTGAACACAGAATTTCAGAGAATCTGTATTTTTATGACATTTTCAGAGCTTAAGGATATGGATTAGGAATAGGATGATTGCCACCATTCCCTCAGAGCTTTGCAAATAAGATTTGTGTTTATATTTTAGCCTCAAGGAAGGAAGAGATAAAATTAACTGTGTTTATCAAATGGTTCGTCCAAAAGAAATCTAATCAAAATATGTGCCTCTCCCAGAAAGTAATTAGCTACAACTTTGCTTTTCGAATAAGGAAGTGCAGCAGTCTATAAAAGTCTGTTATATTATGTGTATCCATCGGTTAGGTGTACATGCGCTTTCTTGAAATATAAATGTCATTCACCAAAACTCTTCATTCTTAAGGTTTTTTTCTTCTGTGCCTAATGTGTGACTTGTAACCTTTTCCACCTAATTGCAGCAGGGGGATTTGGTTGTCATGCCAACGTTTGAATAGCCGGGAACCTTATACTGTGCAAGCATTCATAGATCCTGGTAATCCCAAGGCCATATCTGACCTTATAATGAATGTTTTTTGGATAAGTCTAGAGAAGCAGGTAAATTTTGCTGATAGCTTTCCTATACTGTAATATGATCAGCTTTAACCAGCCTGAACATTTTGGAATCAGGAATGGAGTCTGATTTGTCTGTAAAAATTAATTTATTTGCTGTTTAAATTAAATTCTTCTTCCCTCCTCTTTATCTTCCTTAGATCAAGCTAATTGACCTATGTCAAAAATAAGCATAAAATTTAATCTAATTTTCTCTAGATACTTTTCCCAAACCTTGAGTGTGCCTCAGTGGTACTAGTAAAGTGTAATTTTTAAGATGAACTTACAAACACCATAAATCCATCTACAAATTAAGGAACAAGGTTTATGCAAATTTATAGTTCAAAAAATATACAAAACAGCATATTACTTATCTGGTCTATGCATGATAAATGTTTTATAGTTTCTCCTTTCCTTCTCAAGCTTCAAGGGAATCACAATACAGTATTCTGTAATATTAACCATATTTATTTATTCACAATATTGTTTAGGATTGGCTGTTAAAAGCATCTGGTATAGATAGTGAACTTTCATCACAACAGGATTTATATACGGTATTTGTTTTATCATGTTTCCACAGTGAAAAGGTAGAAATTGCTATTCTGACATTTAGACTCAATAACTGGATTCATAGTTCAGAAAAATAGGATGCTTCATTGAGTTCAGTATCCGTGGTCCAACCTTGTTTTCTTTAGGATAAGAAGACAATTTTTTTCATGTATCAGTGACATTTCATGGTTTTAGTCCTAGCTCTATCAGGTTCCTTGATCCCGTGAAGCGGCCTTCCTCAATCTGAGGCTGTGAAGTTATGTTGAATTTTGATGGCCACAACATCTGTAGGATGGATGGGAGTTAGCTTAAACCAGGGGTGGGGAACTAGGGCATTTTTATGACCTATGGACTTAAACTCCCAGAATTCCTGAGCCAGCATGTCTGGATCAGGAATTCTGGGAGTTGAAGTCCATAAATCATAAATGGAACATAATTCCTCACCTGTAGTTTAAATATTTATAGAGAACAGCAGGTGAATGAAGACTGCTGTGGGAAGTCCTGTATATGTTCAAATGAAATCCTGTTTCAGCTAAAAGACATGGATATGTAGGACACAGGCCAGAGGTGGGTTTGGATCAGTTTGGACCGTTTCTTCCAAACCATCACCACTGGTGATGTCACAATGACGTCACAGAACCTGTTTGATTGGTAGTGGTCCATGGGCACCGCCATCTTTTATTTATTTATTTTTTTATCTTTATTTTTTTTCTTCTGTACATGTGCATGTGTAGAAGTCGAGTTTCTGGTACTGTGCATGCACCACTAGCTTGTTTTGGGCTTTTTTAAAAAATTGGGTTTTTTCGCACTGTGCATGCATGCACTCACAAGACACAACCATGTGGCACGGGAGAAAGCAAACCGGCAGCGAGGTGAATTAGAACCCACCGTTGAGGCAGGCCTAATATCTATCACTCTGTCCCCTTGCACAGTTTGAGCCTACCTGCATTTTAGAAGCACCGCTAATCTTCAGAATAAATATTAATAGAATATTGCATTGGGTGTATTGAAAACTCATCACATTTGCAGATGACACTAAACTAGCAGGAATAGCCAACACCCCAGAAGATAGGTTCAAGATCCCAAAGGATCTTGACAGGTTTGAATATTGAGTCCTATCTAGCAAAATTAAATTCAATATGAATAAAAGTAAGATTTTCTTACTTTTTCTTGCTTTTTTCACGTTTTACCCAATCTATTCCATTTCTACAGGGATAGATTGGGTAAAACCTGACAGTATACATGAAGTTTTTTTTATTATGTGATTAAGAAACATAGACAATGAATGTCGGTTGATCTTTTGCATGTATTTTTCTCAGATACATGTAGAGCATTCAATATTTCTATGCTATGTAATAAAATGAATAAAGCAATGATTAAAATCATAACTTTTAAAATAAAACAGTAATGAGGAAATAGTAGGAATGTCATCCACTGGAATATACATTAGTAGATTATTAAAGATTATTCATTTTTAGTTGACTAAAACTATTTCTGAAAGAAACTTTTTTTCATTTTTAGATGAAATTGAATGCATTGCAATTGGTGGCAAAGAAGATTTAGAGGATATACTTAGGTGGCAAGCCAGATAAATTTATTTCTTTATTTCTATTAGCAAGAACTAAAATAGGAAACTACTGACTCACCCAAATGCAGTTGAGCTCATTGCCATCTAGTGACTAAACGATACCATGGCGCTATCAGCACCAAAGACATAATTTTAGGGGAAAAATGCCATCTTGGGTAAAAATTATTTTAGAATTATTCTGAGAATGCAGAATGTTCTTCTGTAGCATCTGTAAGTAGAATCTTGATCAGAGTGGCATATAGATCTGAATAAATAAGTGCCTATAGACCAGACTGAATAAATAAGCACAAGAATTGGAATTGTCTTTGTGTGATTTGGCTTGGCTAATTGGAGTTGGTCTCAAACTTGGGAAGGTAACAGTTTGAGAAAGCTGGGTTGAATACTTACATAAATTTTTATAGTTATGAATGGGCTGTTCTTTTGGGAAATGGCCCTCAAATGCTGTACTGTTGTTCAGAGAGAATGAATGTTATGAAATGCAGCCTAATCCTAAACCTTGTAGTTAGGTCACCATTGGTCTTTCAGTAGAACTTTGACTAATTCATCATTTCACTCTCTCTTTATTTTCCTATAATGATCTGCAAGTCTGAGAGTGTCAGTTCCTACATCTTTCTTACTTCCTCAAAAAAATAATAATAATTTGGTGTATGCATATAAAGAGGAAGTGAGTATTTTGTAAGAATATTTTCTTAACATATCCTCAGTGAAGGGCTACCAAACTTTTTACTACTACACTGTGGGCGTGGCTTATGCAGGACACCCTGCATTTTCTTTCAACATCTTTCAGTGCAAATTGGGTGCTTTGGGGTGGAGCTCCATTTTCGCTACCCCACTGCGTCCCCCCCCCGTCCAGGCAGTAGCCCACCCCTGAATATTAAGAGTCAACATTCAGTTCTTATGATATATTTAAAACATGAGGTTTCATTTTAATAGTGCCGTATACTAAGAGTCTTATGAGTCCTCTAGGTTAGTAAGAAAGAGCTTATAAATCTTAATAAGCTACTCATTACCCTAATTTTTGCTTTTGATTTAGATATTTAATCATAAGTCCACTACAGGTCTCTAGTGCTGCCTTGTCATATTCCCGTTTACAGGATTTTGACCACATTAGTCTTATGCCCTTGGCCAATAGTGTATTTCTCTGTTGTAGGACTTGCTAGAAGATAAGGATGCTTGTTCTTTGTGTTAGGCCTCCTGCTTATTGAATAACCTCCCCGGGTTATTGATCTTTAACATGGGGACAATGAGGTTTTACTAATGATAGCTAGCTACACTGCCAAAGCATCATCACATTTTGCCAACTTGAGCATGCCAAATTATCTGGCTGTTTTCATCTTCACAGTGGGTCCTTGTTAGTCTAAGACTAGCATTATTGTGGTAGTACATCAATTATGAACTTTGGCTTTGGGCTCTTCCTCGTGACCGCCTTGAAAGGGCAGAGAAATAGGAAATCATATTTTGCTGAACCCTATTCTGCTTTAATCATGAAGACAGGGTGTGGTGATGTACCTATGATTTTAATGGTGGATTTTCCTGGTTTTATTCACTCTTCCTCTGTAAGGTTGGCAGGAGAAACAGCCATCCGCCGTTTATCTTAATGTGGAGTAGGTTGTTTGAGATGGTTAAAGGAGTTAGGAGGGGGGTTAGTCTTTTATCAAACCTTGCTCTGTCTTTGTGTAAGCGTTAAAAGGAAGCTGGAATAGTCTTTTTTTGTTTATTAAAGGGTTAAAACAGCATGGCTAAATTAAGGGATAATTTTCAATGTGCTGCTGGGTGGGTCACACATTTTATAAAGTAAACAGTTAATGTTTCATTCCACATGAAGGAGTTTGAGTATACAGTGGTACCTCTATTTAAGAACTTAATTCGTTCCGGGATCAGGTTTGTAAGCAGAAGCATTTTTTCCCCAGAGGAATCAATGTAAAAGCAAATAATGTGTGCAAACCCATTAGGAAAGAAATAAAAGTTCGGAATTTGGGTGGGAGGAGGAGGAGAAAGAAGAGAAGAAGGAAAGTCACTGCCCAGAGCAAAGGGAGCGTTTCTTTTCTCTGGGTGCTATCAGAGGTTTATTCCCTCTCCAAGCGCCCAGAGAAAGGAAAATGCTCCGTTCGCTCTGGACTGCCAAAGCCTCCTTAAGTGCCACCGAAAGGCTCCTCTGGCAGTCCAGAAAAGCCCGAGATGGCCGGGATTAAAGGGGGAATGGCAGAAAACTGGCCAGGCCTTCATATTTCCTAGGAATTTTTTCCGGGCTCGGGTTCTTAAGTAGAAAATGGTCCTTGAGAAGAGGCAAAAATATCTTGAACACCCGTTTCTTATCTAGAAAAGTTCTTAAGTAGAGGCGTTCTTAAGTAAAGGTACCACTGTATTTTGAGGACTACTGGAGTACTAACTTTGTAGTTAGTTGCTCTACTCTAGGTGGAAGTTTACTTAGCTGAAGTGAACGTACTTTCTCTTGCCCTTGAAGGGGGCACCTGTACACATTAAGAGTCTCCACTACTGTATCTGAAGGGAGCAAGTCCTAGTAAGAGATTCTGTCTGCATTTGGTGGTTTACATCTGTGGTTCACAGGTTGAGTCAGCTTCCATCCTTTCGAGGTGAGTAAAATGAGGACCTGGATTGTGGGGGCAATATGCTGGCTCTGTTAAAAAGTGGTATTGCTAACATGTTGTAAGTCTGAGTCTAAGGAGAAGGGCTACATAAAAAATAGAATGAATGAATGAATGAATGAATGAATAAATAAAATAAAAAATAAAAAACCCTCACCCTCAAAGATCCCCTTGTGGTACGCAGAGATCAAATGCTCGGAAACTGCAAGCAGGGACTCTTTCAGCAAATTCTGAGCTGCAGCTTTCTCCAAAAATGAAACTACAAACGATTGTCTGGGGTAGGATTTAAATCTTTGCTTCTGTCTTTATTAGTATATTGAGGTTTATTGTTCCTATGGCTGAGGTGAGACCACCCAGAACCAGCAGGACAATTGCAATCCAGACCTCATTCTTTTGCACTGGTGATTAAAACCTGGTGACCTACTAAAGAGATGCAGGGTCTAAATAATGGCAAATAACGGTTAAGAGCTGGTTTCACACTGTTTGTACAGAAGAGAGGGAAAAAGTGTCTGCTGTTTAGGCAACTATTCGCAACATAGCATGCATTGCCAACTGGCCTGTCTGTCTTTCTTTCTTTCTTTCTTTCTTTCTTTCTTTCTTTCTTTCTTTTTCTTTCTTTCTGTCTCTCTCTCTCTATCTCTTTTTGTTTGCTTGCTTGCTTGCTCCACCCTCTCTCTCTTCCCCTTCCTTCCCTTCCTTAAAACAAAAATAGTAATCCAATCAGTGCACCAGATTTGCCCTTCTGACATCTGTTTATAGTTACCTGTTTAGTATGAAGCAGGCAGAGTTTAAATCTCCAGCAGTAAACATTGAAACAGCGACCCCCTCTCTCTGGCCATATGTGCTCTTTCCAAAGTACCAAGAATCTAGAAATAATTGTTATCTACTGAGATTGCATGCTGTTATTTTGCCAGAAGGTGTGGGTTTGGAAAAATATGGCTTCAATTAAGAGCTCCCTCCTACTTTTTCTTTAATACCCCAGCATCAAATTCCACTTTTCCTCCAGCATGCAGCCCTTTTGGGCCTTGGCTGCATTTTTTCACTTGTGCCGTAATGCATCTTGCCCTGTTTTGACACTTTCCAATTTCAGGTGAGTTGAAACTGCAGCGCCCAGAATTATGAGCTTGGCTATGTTGGGTGGGAATTCTGGGAGTTGCAGTCCCTGCAGAGCTGGAAGGACCAGCACAATAATGTGTTCATGGCAAAACTGTGTAATAGATCCTGAGCAATATGTATCAAATCTCATGTTGTTTCAAGGGGTTTTTTTCTGAAAGATTATTTAAAGTAATTAGGGGCCAAACGCAACAACAGATTTGGAGGCTTTACCTATGCATACTATAGAACAGTGTTTCTCAACCTTTGGCAACTTTAAGATGTGTAGACTTCAACCCCCAGAATTCTCCAACTACCGTGAAGTCCACACATTTTGAAATCCCCATGGTTGAGAAAAACTGTTCAAGATAAACCGTGCCAATGGATTCCTGCAAAATGTGATGTTGAAGCAGCGTATTAAAAATGGCATACCCAAGAGCCAGAACTATACATGTAAAAGAATCATATTAGACACTAGATCTGAATGTTTATTATTTCTATTTTTTAAATTTTTAAACTTGATTTCTTTAGGGAGAGCCATTTACTTCAGCAAAAGGAGAAAAAACAATTTTCATTTTTGAAATGCACTTTTCCATGTTTTTATCCACTGTGCTTTCACAAAACTGCTGTAATAACTGCCTCTGATTCAGCTACACCAGAGGTCCCCAACCTTTTTTGCACCAGGGACCGGCTTTAAGCTAGACCAGTTTTCCATGGCCCGGTGGGGGGGGGGCTAGCTGTCAGCGGCGCCGTAAAAGGGGCGATCAAGAGAGGAATGGGTGAATGAATGGACGGAGGGTGGGAAGGAAGGAAGGAAAGAGGGAAGGGACAGGAACAGAAGAAGGGTGCAAAGGAAGCAAGGAAAGGTGTGAAAGGGGAGAGTAAGAGAGGAAGGAGTGAAAGAAGGGAATGAGGGAGGAAAGAAGGGAGAAAGGAAAAGGAAAGCAAGAAATGGAGGGAGGAAAGGAAGGAAAGAAAGAAAGAAGGGGGGAAGGGACAGGAACAGAGGAAGGAAGCAAGGAAACTTATGAAAGGGGAGAGTAAGGGAAGAAGGTAGGAAGGAGAAAGAAAAGAAGAAATAGAGGAAGGGAAGGTAAAAGAGAGAAAGAAAAAGAGCAAGAAAGAAAGCAAGAAAGAGAAAGAAAGAAAGAAAGGCAACTTCAAAGAAAGGCTCACTGAGCATCTCTCACTCTCTCTCTCTTTCTATCCCTCTTTCTTTCTTTCTCTTCCTTTCTCTCTCTCCTCTTCCTTTATCTCCTCTCTCTCTCCCTCTCTCTTTCTCTCCCCCCTCTCTCCCCTTTCCCTCTCTCTTTCTCTCTCTCCCTCTCTTGCTATCTCTCCCCCCTTTCCCTCTCTCTTTCTCTCTCTCCCTCTCTTGCTATCTCTCCCCCTCTCCCTCTCTCTTTCTCCCTCTCCCTCTCTTTCTCTCTCCCCCTCTTTCTCTCTCTTCTTCTCACTTTCTCTCTCTTGTTTTCTTTCTGTCTCTTTTGCTTTCTCTCTCTCTCACTCTTTCTTGTTTTCTTTCTCACGCTCTTTTTCTCTCTTGTTCTCTCTCTTGCTATCTCTTTCTCCCCCCCCTTTCTCTCACTCTCTCTTTCACACTTTCTCTCTATCTTGCTGTCTGTTGCTATCACTCACTCTCGTTCTCCGTTCTTCTCAGCGGTGACGCGCGCACGCCCTGCCCGCCTCACCTTTGCGAGAGCACTTTCGCCCCGGGCTCTCAGCAAGGGGGTTTGCAGGAGAGGTGGGGCCGGCGAAGGTGATATTCAATGTCGGGGGCGCACAGGCGGTTGCACGCGCTCCCTATCTCCCTGCTAGCCCACTCGGAATATTCAAAATAAGAAAAGCCTTCGCCGGCAAAGGTTTTTCTTATTTTGAATACTCCGAGTGGGCTAGCAGGGAGATAGGGAGCGCGTGCAACCGCCCGTGCGCCCCCAACATTGAAGACCTCCGCTGAGAAAAGCCTTTGCCGGCATTTCCTCTCGGCGTCCAGGAGGCGCAGCGGCGGGCGGAGAGAGGGAAGGGGGGGCAGCGGCGTCCCTCCTGGCCTTGGCGGGCCGCCTGACCCTTCCCACCTCCTGCAAACGCGGCGGGCGGCGGGGGGAGAGCGAGGAGCCGGTTCCGGCGGGCGCGGGGCTTGGCTGGCTGGCGGGGGGAGCGCCGCTGGTGGTGCGCAAAGGCTGAGGGGGCCCTGGCGCCGCGGACCGGCTGAAAACCCCCAACGGCCCGGTGCCGGTCCGCGGACCGGCGGTTGGGGACCCCTGAGCTACACCAATGGTGGCTAACCTGTAGTACGCATGGCACAGGTGGCACGCAGAGCCATAACTGAGGACATGTGAGGTGTTGCCATATGTCGATTGTCCCATTTGGCCATTGTTCACTGTACCCATGCTTCAAGAGGCTTTCCTGAACTCTGGGGAGAGTGAAAAACAGCCCAATGGGCCTATCGGAAGTCCGGAGACTTCAGTGAGGCCTGCACATGTGTGGGGTCCAGCAAAGAGGGGTTGTGCTCATGCACAGCTGAAAAAAGTTCACCATCACTGGATTAAACTGTATTATAGGATGAAACCAGAAATCATGAAACATATTTCAAGAGCCGTATTTCTAGAAGTAACATACATGTACTCATGTACTCCCACTCACTGTTTCCTGGTATTTGGTCAGTTGCTTCATCAGAAAGCAACCTGTTTTGCTCACTGACAGCTGCTAAGCTTTTTTAAAATTTATATTTATCACTATGTAATGAAAAGAGGGGTGGGCGTAAAAATAGTCCAATCTGTATGCAAGGTAATACAGGGTGCGTTCCAAAAGTAATGCAATTTTTTTTTTTAAAGTACAGTGGTACCTCAGTACTCGAACGCTTCCTTTCTCGTACATTTCGGATACCGAACAAAATTTTCGGCAAAAATTTGCTTCGGTATCTGAAAAAAAATTCGGATACCGAACAGCCACAGAAAATTTTGTTTATTATCCGAAATGAGTGAGAAGGAATGGGAGTCGGAATCCGACACGCCCATTCTGGCCGCCCACTAAACAGCCTCCCAGTCGTGCTCCGAGCTGTAGGGAGTGGGGGGGGGGGCGGCTGCAATACCGGCAGTTTCGGGGGAGCTCCTTTCCTTTAAGCAGTTACACCAACTTTCTCTTTCCCGAGAGTAGCGACGGCAGCAGAGGCTTTCCTTAGAGCAGCAGCAGCGCCGGGAACGTGAGATGAGAAAGGGAAGCCTCTGACGTTCCCGGCGCTGCTGCTGCTCTAAGGAAAGCCTCTGCTGCCGTCGCTACTCTCGGGAAAGAGAAAGTTGGTGTAACTGCTTAAAGGAAAGGAGCCCCCCCGAAACTGCCGGTATTGCAGCCGCCCCCCCCCACTCCCTACAGCTTGAAGCGGAAGGGTGTAGGAAGGGTGGGGCGGCTGCAATACCGGCAGTTTCGGGGGGGGCTCCTCTCCTTTAAGCAGTTACACCAAATTTCTCTTTCCCAAGAGTAGCGACGGCAGCAGAGGCTTTCCTTAGAGCAGCAGCAGCGCCGGGAACGTGAGATGAGAAAGGGAAGCCTCTGACGTTCCCGGCGCTGCTGCTGCTCTAAGGAAAGCCTCTGCTGCCGTCGCTACTCTCGGGAAAGAGAAAGTTGGTGTAACTGCTTAAAGGGAAGATGAACCACTGAGGAAAGGAGCCCCCCCCCGAAACTTCCCCCACCCTAACTACAGCTTGAAGTGCTTAGACCTCATATCTTTATCCCATAGGAAATAAAGGAAATAGGGGCTAGAAACCAATTAAACCCATTTCCATTATTTCCTATGGGATAAATTAATTCGGTACTCGACCAAATCGGTTCTCGACCACACTTTTGGAACGGATTATGGTCGAATACCGAGGTACCACTGTAATTTATTGAACAGATTTGCACAAACACTTAAAATTCTTCAAAGTACTGTCCTTGGGCCTCTACACATTTTTTCCAGAGACTCTGCCATGACCGGTACGCGCCTTGGAAGAGTCTTTGGGGACCTCTCACAAGGTCTTTGTCATGGCTGATTGGATCTCTTCTATGGATGAAAAACGGGTTCCTTTCAGGGCTGGGAACAAAAAGAAATCTGCTGGGGCTGGGGCAGCATTGGCACCTGTTGTTTGGCCAGGAACTTGCGGACTCGTAGCGCGTTGTGGCTAGGCACGTTTACACTATTCCCCCAACCACCTAAGCCCTTAGTGGTATTATCCAACCTCCCAGCTGACCGGCCTGGAATCCAAGCTTTGAGTCCTGACCTGGATCCCTCTTGCCTTGAGCTTCCCCTTCCCCTGCCCTGACCTTGAGCACCGGTGCTGCCGCCACCACCATGGGAAACGCCGGCAGCGAGCACAGCAAAGCACCCAGCTTGCCGCCCTGTTGCCCCTGCAGGTTCTGGGGGGTAAGTAAAACCAGGAATGGAGAAGGCAGTGGGAGGAAGGAAGGAAGGAAGGAAGGAAGGAAGGAAGGAAGGAAGGAAGGAAGGAAGGAAGGAAGGAAGGAAGGGAGTGTCTCTACTCCGTGGAAATTTGACTTTCACAGGCGGTCTTGGAACGTATCCCCCACGAAAGTCAAGGGACCACTGTAGTACTTTGGTTTGCCAAAAGTCAAGGTACAACTATTATTTGTTAAGTTTATATTTTGTCTTTTATTCTGGAGTTCGAGGCAATGTACCATAGGTTCCTTTCTTTCATTTTTCTCAACAATAATCTTGTGAAATAATGGCTGAGAAGGTGACTGGCCTGAAGTCATGCAATGATCTTCCATGACTGAAGTGACTAGAATTTGGGTCTTTGTTCCTAGTTCAAAATTTTAACCACTGTGTCAAAAATAATTCAATAAAATCATATGAAAATAAAAGAAAAAATATCTCAAGTTAGGTCAAATTAACTTTAAAAATCATAATAGACACACATATCCAATTTATTTTTTATTGTGTACCAAAAGTTTAGGAACAGTGAAGCTGACTTCATAGTCAGTTTTTGTTATAAAGAGTTGTGTCATCTATTTCTCAGCAACCTCGCCATTCTGAGTAGTAGAATGGATATTACAGCAGCCTCAGAGGGAGATGAATAGTTTTATACACAGGAAACAAGAATTCCAATGTGCATGTATTTTCTATGTATACATGCACTACATCAAGAAACTGGTACCAAACCTAATTAGTCAAATGGAGAAGCTGTATGTTAGAGATCTGATTGTTGGGGTTGCAACTTGAAATACATATTTCAAGATGAAAATAATAGATTCGTACAAGGAAACAGAACATGGCTAAGTAATGTAGAGTTGAGATCGATGTCAAAGCTGTGAAAGTTTCTAGATTCTAGACGAAAAGGGCTAAGATCTTAGTGAGTTAAATGAGGAAGTTCAACAGGACTGCCTGTAGTTCCAAAACTGCATGAAGATTTATTGCATTTGGGCAGATATGTTTTTCTACTGTTTAATTTTAAAGCTGTCCTGGTGGCTAATTAAGTCCATAAGGCAATGGAAATCTATTATTATTTTGCTGAGTTACTGAGTCACAAGGGCTGCTAGAGTGACAGAACTTTAAGGACCTGGCTTTTGATTTGCATGATCTAAAATACCTACACAGTTGCCCTCAGCCAACTTTCAGCACCTGCCATTTTGCCATGTGGCAACAATTGCTTTCCCTTTCCTTGTCTCCTTCCCCTTCAGCTAGATGTTGCATATCTTTCCTTGTGAAGCATACTGCTCTGATTTCAGCAGTCCTGGACTTGTCAAGAAAATGGTTTAGAGCAGGGGTCTCCAACCTTGGCAACTTTAACCCTTGTGGACTTCAACTCCCAGAATCCCTCAGCCAGCAAATCTGGCTGAGGAATTCTGGCAGTTGAAGTCCACAAGAGTTAAAGATAGCAAGGTTGGAGACCCCAGTTTTAGAGGATGAAGAAGTTTACACTGCTGGAAAGAGTTGTCTTAGAAGTAATTGGTATTTATTCATGGTTTCATCATTATTCAGTTTCTTTATGATGATTTCATTTTGCCTTGGGTCCACAGTCCAATGTTAAGCTAAGTATTTGTTCCTTTCCAAACTATGTCATTCTAGCTAACAGGAAGTGAATGTTGTACAGAAGATTTCTGACCTTACTGATAGAGATCCGCTGTGAGCCATTTCTCTCCTCAGCTGCTGCCCCAAACATCTGCCATCCTTCAAAGAGAGAAAACTCAAGGGACTTTCCCCCCATGCTGGTAGTTTGTTTTGGTTGTAGGCATGATAACAGGAATGGTAGCAACTTCTTTCAGTTCTGAAGTTTTCTAATATAGTTCTGTGTGCTGAGTTCACAAATTATATGAAGGTTGCCTTTCCTAAGCTGGTAGCCTCCAGATGTGTTGACTGAAGCATGGCCATTGTTGAGAATTCTTGGACTCAAAGTCTATACAAATGTAATACTTGCAGTTTGGGGCAAATTACTTAAAGTCACAATATATTTTGTTTGATCTTGATTTAATGTATTTTGTTAACATTGTAAGACATAGGTAAAACTTGGTATGTTATATAAATCTGAACAAAAAATAAATGATGTATTTAATACAAGCATGAACAAAGTCGTATGGGGAGTAAAAAAAAAAAGGTGGGGATAAAAATCACAATCTATACAAGTTGTGAAAATACTATACGGAAAGTATAATTGAGAGTAAGGGTGACATCAGAAGATTATCATCCCCTATTGTGCTAAACTGTCAACTGTGTACATATAATTTCTCAAATAATATCATAAACTTTGATTTATGGAATATAAGGGTTCTTGGAAATAACATGAAAAAGGAATTGAATCATATCACTTATCTAAGATTCATAGTAATGAAAGAAATCTAGTATATGAGAGCAATTTAGTTTCCTGCTGCAGCCTTAATGTCCCTCTATAACACTGAACAATAGAAATACAGTATGGTTAGACCTTAAAATTAAAAAAAATCTCCAATAGAGCTCTCAACTTTCTCTACATGAATATCTAGTCCTGGCATAATTATTTTATCTCATGTGCTTTGTTTCTATGGTCAAGTGGCAGTCAGAAATCCCTGCTGGTTGATTTTTATTTTTATATTTAATCTACATCCTATATCTTGTATAGGAATTCCAGAATTGTATATAAAACTCCTCTTATTTATCCTTCATAAAGAACCCAGCTGAGACCCACTGACCAAAGTCTTCCACTGAGCTTCCAGAAACACCATGGACTAAAATCCACTCTTGTTCCTAGACCAACTCCTAGATCAACTACACAATGGAGTAATTTATCAGTCAATTATCCAGTAATTTTTAGTAATCTCAGTATCAGCAGATTCAGAACTACTTCCTGATGAGCTTTAGAGTGGACAGGATTGAGGTATAAGCTCAAAAGTATGCATTTATTTATATAGTCAAAAACAGTCAAAAATATAGAAGTATATGCAACATTCATACATGTGGCTGATTTACTATAGTCTAGGTAACTGCATGCAATTGAACAAACTCTTTCAATTGTTTTGTTTTGTTTTCAAAAAATAAGTAGAGTTTCATGTTCAATGTTTTGCCCCTGGTACAATGTGTGAAGAAAGTACTGTGCTGCATCCAACTGAAGCAAAGCCCCTTTCAACACAGAAGAACAGAACAGAATATAATAGAATTCTTTATTGGCCAAGTGTGATTGGACATACAAGGAATTTGTCTTTGGTGCGTTTGCTCTCAGTGTACATAAAAGAAAAAGATACATTTGTCAAGAATCATGAGGTACAACACTTAATGATTGTCATGGGGGTCAAATAAGCAATGAGGAAACAATATTAATAAAAATCTTAAGGATACAAGCAACATGTTACAGTCTTACAATCATAAGTGGGAGGAAATGGGTGATAGGAATGATGGGAAAAACTACTAGTAATTGTAGGGCAGACTTAGTAAATAGTTTGACAGTGTTGAGGGAATTATTTGTTTAGTAGAGTGATGGTGTCTAGTTGTCTTAGTGTGCAGTGCTCTGTAGCGACGTTTTGAGGGTAGGAGTTGAAGCAGTTTGTGGTCCAGGATGCGAGGGGTTAATAAATATCTTCACAGCCCTCTTTTTGACTCATGCAGTATGCAGGTCCTCAATGGAAGGCAGGTTGGCAGCAATTGTTTTTTCTGCAGTTCTGATTATCATCTGAAGTCTGTGTCAGTCCTGTTGGTTTGCAGAACCAAATCAGACATGTGAAATTACATATAATTTAATTACATAACATACTACATACTTTTTATTTACTCTATGTGTGTGGGATTAAATGCCCATATAACCTTGTTTGTGCCTAAATTTAGATACATTTAGATATTTAGATAACTTCAACCTAAGAACACCACTACTTAAGAACTTTTCTAGATAAGAACCGGGTGTTCAATTTTTTTGCCTCTTCTCAAAAAACATTTTCTACTTAATTTCCCTGGAAATTTGAAAGCGGCACGAAGGCCTGGATAGATTCCCGCCATTCCCCCTTTAATCCCAGCCATCTTGGGCTTTTCTGGGCTGCCAGAGGAGCCTTTCGGTGGCGTTTAAGGAGGCTTTGGCAGTCCAGAGCAAATGAAGGTTTTCCTTTCTTTGGGCGCTTAGAGAGGGAATAAACCACTTCGCTGTAGTGATTCCCTCATTCTGCCTCCCATACACCCAGCGCAAGGTTGCCTCCCAGCGTGTCTGGGCGCGGAAAGGCCAAAGGGGGTGTTTCGCTCTGGCTGGATCAACTCAGCTTCAGCCAAACCGAGGAATCACCACAGTGAAGGAAAAGCACTGGCTTCAAAGAGAGTGAGTGAGAGGAGAGGGGAGCCCTTCAGCATGGGAAGGAAGAGGAAGCAGGTAGCAGCAGCCACCTTTCGGTCAAAGGAGCGGGAGGTTCCCCCCTCTCGCCTGCCTGGGTTTCTCCCTCTGGCGCAGTGTATGGGAGGCAGCCTTGCGCCGGGTGTATGAGAGGCACATGCTCCTCCTCACTGCCTCAAAGTCCCTCTTTTTTTTTTAAGCCTTTAACATTTTGGATTTTTTTGATTCCCCTCACCTCACCTTCTTCCTTTGGCAACGACTGTCCTCCTCCTCCTCCCACCCAAATTCGGAGTTTTTATTTCTTTCCTAAAGGGCTTGCACGCATTATTTGCTTTTACATTGATTCCTATGGGAAAAATTGCTTCTACTTACAAACTTTTCTACTTAAGAATCTGGTCACAGAACGAATTAAGTTCTTAAGTAGAGGTACCACTGTATTTACTTTGCACCTAAATTTTTAATTTAAATCATTTTCACTCTATCCCTTTCTAGTCCTGCAACACCTGGTAACAAAACAAAACAACAAAACCCTGTAATAATTACAAGCAATGTTTGACAAACTTTACAATTAGAGTAGTAAATAAAAAAGAAACCCTTGATGTTTCAAGGTTGCAAAACTGGACTCAATTTGGAAATCTTGGCTATGTCAAAATAGTTTTACTTAGGATCAAAACCACATTCACGCTGCTGCCTGTTTGGTCTTTCTGCTTGGAAAGTGAGTCCTCATGTCAATGATGAAGACTTTCTATGATGAAGAAGCATTGGGAGAAGAGGGTCTAGAGATGAAGAAGTGCAACAGATCTGATTTACTGCTTTTTAAAATAAATGTTGCCCATTAACATCTCAAATATAGCTCCACTTCTTTACGACCACCATAATTGGACGTTTAATAATACTTGTATGCACCATACCATAACTATGGGAATGATGGGCTTTGTTTCCAAACCTCAGGAAATCCAGAATATCAGGGAATATCCAAGAATAGCAGCATACAAATCCAATAAATAAATAAAATCAATAAAAAAGTTTGCTTAAGAAAAGGCAATTGCACTGTCAGTGCTAAGGTGCCAAAAGGGTACATGCGCTATAGTGCACCTTTATGCTAAGGTGCCAAAAGGGTACATGCGCTATAGTGCACCTTTATGCTAAGGTGCCAAAAGGACGCATGCACATGCCCACATCCATAATGCAATACCCCCCTCCCATGCATGCACAACCTCCACCCCCCCCACCCACCCCGTACACATGCATGCAGGCCTCACTGAAGCTTCTGGACTTCCGGTAGACCCATTGGTTTGTTTTTCACCTTCCTCAGGCTTGAGGAGGCTTTCATGAAGCCTGTAGAGGATGAAAAATGGCCCAATAGGCCTACCGTAAGTTTGGAAATGAACTTCTGGTAGGCCTGTTGGGTCCGTTTTTCACCATCCACAGACTCCAGAAGCTTTCCTGAAGCCTGGGGAGTGTGAAAACAGCCTCCCCACAGCTTCCAGAAGGCCAGAAATCAGTTGGCCAGTACACACACGTGTGCTGGAGCTGAGACACGACAATGCCTTGTGTTTCTTCAGATATGGCTCTACGTGCCACCTGTAGCACATGTGCCATAGGTTCGCCATCACGGGCCTATAGTATTTCTTCTTCAGTGAAGTAAGAGCAGGAAGTAAAAAGCCAAACCTTACTGAGTTAGCTAGAGGGACTCTTTAAAAAATGAATAGATAATTCAGGCGTCACATTTCAAGTTCATACATAGTATTTCAAATTCATGAATTTTCAAGTTTTTAGTTCCTGAATAATATTTTTATATTCTCTTTGCTTTTTTAAAGTACCATAATATTTTTGGAAGAAAAGTAAGAAAAGCTTTACATGTGACATACACTTCAGAAATAATTCTATTCCAAGTCCACCCAGTAGACTAAATTCTGGAATTGCAGGGATGGAACAAAGCATTTTGAGCAAAAGCTGACGCAACTTTGTGTTTGTGGAATGTTGGTTGCTAGTAGGAAAATGTAATATGAGGATGACTTAGATAAAGCTATGAAGGATGGAATAACAAACAGGAGGCTGTCATTTCCTTCCCAGTGCCCTCTAGGCTTTTGTTATCAGACTGATGACAGAACTTGCATAGATTCAGGCTACCATAACTAAATGTATTATTTGTGGCTTGCAAAGAGAGAGAGAGAGAGAGAGAGAGAGAGTTTTAGAGCATTTTTTTAAAGATGAAAAGAAAGCCTATTCATGGCTGCCATTTGAGATATCTTAAAATATAGCAGGAGTATTATATAGGTCTAAAAATAAAACCATAACTTACTATTTCTGAAACGTATCCAAGGGCTCAGTGTTATTGAGGCTCACCTTAACAAGGGTCCCAGTGTTGACTCATCAGTAATATTCTGCCTGCTGTACTACTCTTCCTTCTTGATCTCAGAGGCAAACAGAAATGAGAAAGGCACCATCATTTTCTCTTCACCTTCTATTTCTTTCTCCTTATTTAATTGTGGTGATAGGGACTAGGAGGACCTTGTCCAACTCTGTAGCCAACACCGACACATCAACAAATGGTATCACTCATACTTTTGGGTATATGTAGACATGGCCACTGAATCCATTCAGAATTAGTTGTCAAATTATTGCTTGTAATGTGAAACAGTAAAAAAGATAAATGCACAAAGAATAATCATACAGTCTGTATTGAATCCATTTTAACACTGTTTCCATTTAAATTAAATCTCAATTTATCTCTTTCCTTGTCCTACCAACACTACTTCATCTTGGAAGCAGCATGCCATTTGAAAGCCAAGCATGTTCTCAGCCCCTAAAAAGTTATACACTCTTCTTGAAAGGCAGTTATAATTATGTGGTATAAGCAGACTTTCATCAGCATCGTATGTCCCATGAAGTCTTATAGTATAATATTTTTTTGAGTTGTATTCCACCAATCTATTCTGCTAGTTAGTAGAATAGGTACTTTCTATCACCTTCCCTTTATTTAAAATACTGTGCACTTATTTACACAATAAATCAGAATAGAAACGAGACAAGTATGTGTATAGAAGAAAAATGTAGGAGCAAGTGAATGCATAATGTGAAGAGGAGCCCCATTAAATTGCTTCAGTCTTTTAGATGCTGTTCAAAGTACAGGAATGGCTGTGCTTTTATACATGTGATCTTTGACTCTGGTTGCTTTAGAGAGCAGAGTATGTTGTGCTGTTATTTCATGTGCTTCCAGGGTAAGAGGAACGTGTAATCCAGGCATTTTCTACAATTGAACATGACCACTTTCCCTCCTTTGAAAAGCAACCACAATAATCGATGGTCAAGTACACAGTTATCTTGGTCATCTCCTGTTTTTTTATTAGGTTTCCTGAAGTGATTTTCATAGTTGTTCCTGTCTTTGTTTCTTCAATATTCCACTTCAGTTCAAGAATCTTCTATCCCTTCGTTTGTGTGCCCTTTTCAATGGTTTAAATAAATATTTGCACTTTGAGTCCCGGAGACCATTCTTCTGTATCATGTTGCTGTCCAGATGCTTTTAACCTCAATGTCTCTCGTGTCTCCCAACATCCCCAATACAGAATATCTGGGTGGGAAAGACTATGCTGGCCATTTGCTGTGGCGTAGATTCAAACAGCTTACTTTGATTGATTGATATAGCTTGCTTGCTTGTTTGGTTGATTATGTGCCATAGGTTGCAATCAACTCTTAGTGACCACATAGATTTCTTTTCATCATTTTCTGTCCCTCACCCAGGCCTTCGGCTGTTGCAGTGGTGCACTCATTGCTATTGTAACTATCCACTTTACTGCTGTTTGACCTCTTCTCCTCTTTCCTTCTATCTTTCCCAGGATTGCAGCCTTCTCCAGCGTTTTAATAGATGTGGTCCTAGACCTAAACCAGTGAAGCCCGAAATCGGTATATGCAATAAAATAAATTGGCAGGTTTTTAAATGTATTGCTTGGGATTGCAGTTATGGGAGTTTTTATTTTGAATACTCTCGTGGAAAAAACTTCTCCAGATCAGCCTATCTGCAAAGAGAGGTTAGGAACCCATTGCTTTTACATGATCACCTGCATTCTTACTATCAGAGAGTACTCAAAACCAAATCTCATTTCCAACTTCAGTGATATAACCCATTTTTTATATTAGCTTTGTAAACCAGGCCAGATATTATAAGCTTAAATTATGACCATCTCGTACTCACTTCTCCAGGTTAACTTAACTATGACTGCTGTACTCCTTTACGCTTGTAATAAATAAACTTTTTCTATGTATATGTGGCCTGAAGCACTATCCTCAAATATTTGAAACTCTTAACATGCTGTATTTCATTTCCCTCAATAGCTGATTTAATTTTGGGGGGATTTTCTAGCAAAACATCACCACTTTGTTTTTCTGGTCATTGGCCGTTACTGGAAGGTGTTCTCGTTAGTAATAAGTTGAAATCTCTTTTGAGTTAAAGTGGTGGTTTCCACTTGCCTCTCAGGCTGTTTCCTTGTGACCATCTGAGAACTTGTTCTTCTCATGCTTGGTTTATAGATTTCCAAAATAGATTCTCTTCCTTTACTCTTAACCACCTGTGCTGTCACAATGCCTTCCTGCCATTAACATTTTAAATTTCTCTTTCAGGTGCTACTTTAATTGCGATATGAACGAAGGCCATATTTTGGCTTGATCTTATTGACTATCTTGTAGTTAACTAACTCAATAGTTTAGAATAAGACTAAATATGACCATTAAAAAAAAGGAGTATCATGAAATCCATCTCCGTTAGAGTAGCCCAGATACTATTGACACAGTAAAATAGAAGTGCAACATAGGCAAGCACATATTTGCCTTGTTTCTTTGAGTAATTGGAAGCACCAAGATTCCTGATTTTACCTGAGATTCCATAAAGAGGAAGAATAATTAGAAAGGATATTTTGCACCACTAAGATTTCAATGTAAGCATGGTGCTTCCTGATGAAACTTTCATCATAATTCCCCCCCCCCTTCATTTATATAATTTTACAGGAGATTTGGATTATATTATTTTCTCTAGGTTCTCTTCAGATCATGTAAATTGTTAAACTTTCCATTTATAAATCTTCCCATCATTTCTTCCATCTCTCTTTTCCTTTTTCCAGAAAAAAAATAATTAAAGGGGAAAATAATACCGCCTTTGTCCTTACTTTCACAACAACTGTCTGGAAAACCAAAATGCTGCATAAGGAATTGGAATCTCTAGCTTGGGAGAGATCTTGCCTTCGGAGGACATTTTTGGTTGTTGCTATTGTTCCTGAGGGAGGAGGACGACAGGGGGATGATGTCACATTTGGTCCTCTTGTCCCAGTGAAATCCCACTACTTCTCCCCCCTTTCTCCATGGTAACCATTAAGAAGGTATCTAAAAATAACTATCCTCATCATAGCATTTTTAAATGGTACGTTTAGCATCAGATTCACTTTTGCCTCACAATGAGTTGTTTCCTTGATCTTGCAGCCAAGCCTGGTTGTGGTCTTCATTAAGTAGCCTGAATTTGTTTGTTAAGCTTTCTATATCCAAGGCAAACTCCGAATGTAGAGCCATCACTATTTCCAGAATTTCTACACTATAGTAATGTCCCTCTCTCCTCACCATCTTTCAGAATACTTCTATCTGAAACATATTTCATATGTTTACCTGCTGTTCCAAGGCTTTTGTCTTGCAGTGACTCATTAATAATGAAAGGTATAAATAATAGGCAGTGCTAACAAGCCAGTATGAGGATTTTTAAAGAGAGGACTGGGTCTAACATATAACTCAAAGAAAATTCATTTCATTCTTTTAAAAAAATATTGCTGAAAGTAGATGGATTATCTTGCCTTCATTGCTGAAATATAAAATATGAATTGTGGTTGCTAGGAGTACATCATTGTAAGTAACTAAAGTAACTGGGAATTACAGGAACTGTAAGGTTACTTAAAGGTAATGTAAGGCAATAGTTTCCTGCATGTGGAAAGAACCAGGTTAACTAGATTGGTAAAGTCCATATTGGCTTTGTAGCAACTCATCAAGGTTTTTTTTCCACTTTGGGTGACCAGTGGAAGCTACAGATCTTGCAAGCATGGAAATGTTAGTAAATAAATCATCCCATGGATATTACCACCCCACTTAAATATGGCCGTTTAACAAATTGAACTTTAGTATAAATGTCTAGTTTCATGTTCCTTATGCATTCCTAGCTTATTAGCTACTTATCTTAACTTAATGGCCTATATATATGTCATCCTGGCTCTAGCTATCATGCTGAAATTATGTCTTTTATGTCTTTTATTTTATTTTATTGATAAAAAGAATGGCAATTGCGTGCCTCTCCTGTAAAATCCATTCCATGAAGCAATGTGATAGCACAATAAAGACCTTGTCTGAAAATATCACAAGATAGGAGAATCAAATCAAATGGATGTGCACTTATTAAATACATTTTGGCTGTCTGACGGGGGTGGGTGGGTATTTTTTAATGCTAAAAGGAATGCTCGGAGAGAGAAAAGCAAAATTATTGCTACTTCTCTCCTTCTGCTACTTTACTTCCATTTCAACCCAACTTGATTTAAGTCCCCCCACTCCAGAAATTCACTCATTGAATAGAAGTGTGTGTGTGTGTGATATTACCTTCTCTCCGTGTCCTAGTAACCTAGTTAAATAGGTCATACATACAAACAGGATTCTAATACTGTGCTGCATACAATTTTAAAAAATGTAATATGGTGAAAACATAGACACAGAGCAAGCAATCCTGACTTTTATATAAACATAATAGATAAATGTTAACAATGAATTTACATATTAGCTATGTTAAATCTAATATGTTTCTGCTGTATATTAATAAGATGGCAGTTCTTTGTCTTTCATCATTGTGTACTGTAGCAGTCATTCTTCCAGCCAGCAAACCCTGCTCCCTGAGACATTGGTCATAGCCTTCCAACCAGAATAGTATTGATGGAAAAGCTTGAGAAATGAAAACTATGGGTTAAAGACCCACCCACAAAAAGGAACATGTTTGATGTTGGTTGTCCTGGCATGGGTACAAGGGAGGGGGAGGGATCTGTAAATCAGGATCCATGGTAACCACTGTCTGGGCAGAACCACCTGACTACTATCATTGCCCAAAGCCAATAGATTAAAATCCACACAACAAATTCTTAAGATAGCTTCATTTCCAGCTGGGTTCAGCATAGGAGGTAAGCAGTTTAAGGTTGCTATGTGGATGAGCCCTGAATATTTTAATCCTAAAAAAGGGTATTTGTGGATTGCTTTTATACATACTTTTTAAAAGTAAAGCAAACTTTTCTGTGGGCATCATAACAAGAGGAAGTCTCTATTCACCGAGTTGGTAACATGTGATTGTTGATGATTTTGGCATATGTGAGCCAATATTTTCCTGTATATTTCTGAATGTTTGCTTTGGTAACTTGGAAAGAACTTTGGGCCAAAGTGAAAGAAAAAGACCAAATAAAAGTCTAGATACGGAAAAGAAACAAATTAAAACTGCACGTTTTAGAACATGTTGATTTAATCCCTCATTTCTTTTTTCTACCCATTCACAATTCTTTCTCTTTTCTCTGCCTCCCCTCAAGAGAATTCAAAGATGAACGCAAACAGGAAGTGATATTATGCAATCTTGGTGTATGTATCTACCCCAGAGTTCATATACTATTTTAGCATCAGGCTTAAAATCAACAGACTACAACGCTCCATTAGGAGATCATTTCTTTTTGCAAATAATAGACAAACAAATATTGAAATAACAGGGCAGCAAAACCTGTTATTTGCCAGAAATAGAAGTTGTGCACATTTGAGATTTTTGTACCTAATTGTACAATTTAGGGAGAATTTTAACATGCTCCTTGTTTTAATATTCCGTGATTTATTTGCATTCCGTCTGGGAGCACATGGTATAAAAATGAATATAAACAAACCTGGGGGTGGTGGTTTCCAATTGCTTGTTGCCTCTAATATAAATAGTCTGAGCAAAACAGGGATTCATATTCATAATGTCATCTGTGCTGGAACCATTTCTATCTACCCCAGAGTTCATATACTATTTTAACATCAGGCTTTTGTGTGAATAATAGTAAATATAAAGATTAGTATATTCACTCATGTTTTGTTTATAACAAATTTGTTGTCCCTAAATTTATGTAAGAAACAAATAGAAAAAATGTATACAGTGGTACCTCTACCTAAGAGCGCCTCTACTTAAGAACTTTTCTAGATAAGAAACGGGTGTTCAAGATTTTTTTTGCCTCCTCTTAAGAACCATTTTCTACTTAAGAACCTGAGCCCAGAAAAATTTCCCAGGAAATTTGCGAGTGGCACGAAGGCCTGGACAGTTTCCTGCCATTCCCCCTTTAATCCCAGCCATCTCAGGCTTTTCTGGGCTGCCAGAGGAGACTTTCAGTGGCATTTAAGGAGGCTTTGGCAGTCCGGAGCAAATGGAGGTTTTCCTTTCTCTGGGCGCAGTGTATGGAAGGCAGCCTCGCACTGGGTGTATTGGAGGTACGTGCTCCTCCTTGTCGCCTCAGAATCCCCCTTTTTTTTTTAAGCCTTGAAAGTTTTGGATTTTTTTGATTTCCCTCACCACACCTTCTTCTTTTGGCAGTGACTGTCATCCTCCTCCGCCCACCCAAATTCCAAGCTTTTATTTCTTTCCTAATGGTTTTGCACACATTATTTGCTTTTACATTGACTCCTATGGGGAAAATTGCTTCTACTTAAGAACGTTTCTACTTAAGAACCTGGTCACGGAACGAATTAAGTTCCTAAGTAGAGGTACCACTGTACTTGTATACTTTTAAAATAGAAGAGGGACCAGTAAAAACCCTGCTGGATGTTTGGTAGTGACTGGAGTTTGATGGATGTTCACATTATGTGTGTCAAGGGAGAGCACACTTGCTGCTTTTATTCTACACTGTTACTAGAATCTAGCCGTGCTTTTTCACAATGATGCTAGAATGTAGATCTATAAAGACCAGTTACTTACGGGACCGTCTCCTGTCTCATGAATCCCAGTGACCAGTCAGGTCCCACAGAGTTGGCCTTCTCCAAGTCCCGTCAGCTAAGCAATGCTGCCTGGCGGGACCTAGGTGTAGAGCCTTCTCTGTGGTAGCCCCTTTGGAATCCCTCCAGGGATTCGTATCACCCCATCCTCCTGGCCTTTTGTAAGGTTTTTAAAAACTCACCTTTGCTGGCAGGCTTGAGGCTGCTGAGCATTGGCATCCTAGTCCAGCCACATATATGATTATAATGGAATGAATATGGATGGTTGTTTTTTAATAATTGGTGTTTTTAGATGAGTTTTAATGTTTGGGTTTCTTACATGTTCCTTTTTTGCATTATTCCTGTTTTATAAGCCGCCCGAGTCTACGGAGAAGGGCAGCCTAGAAATCCAAAGAATGAATGAATGAATGAAAGAAAGAAAGAAAGAAAGGTAGGTAGGTAGATATATGGGTGGGTAGGTAGGTAGGTAGGTAGGTAGATAGATAGATAGATAGATAGATAGATAGATAGATAGATAGATAGATAGATAGATAGATTCCTAAAATGAGCACAAAGTAAGCTTCAAGCCTTGGGGAATTAGAAAAGTAGTGGAAAGGATAGTAATAGTAAGATCTGCCCGATATATCAACGTCAACATGCAAATTCTGATTTTTACTTTGGTTCCAGCTGTTGAGGGGCTCTTGCAGACGTCATCATCACAATGATCCTCCAGACCTTAAGACAGCATGTTGGCGTAAATTGTCCTATTGCCAATTCCTGTTCTGCGGCAGATGAGGAATGCTGTGCTCATGCACCTGTTGCTGACCAAGTTAACATGGAAATGGTTCCCCTGTTTCTTTTTCCTCCCACTTGCTAATGAGAAAACAACCAGTAATCACCCTCCCCAACATGGGGTGAGGTGGATTGGGATGCCTGAACTGCAAATTTAGCTCTCTGTCAAGTTGCTAGGTTAACGAGTGGGATGCCTGGGGTGAAACAAGAGGAAGCACCACCCAACCCCTCCGGCTGAGCACAAACCCTCCGTGCTTATGACCTGTTAACCAGTCCGTTTCTGAACACAAGTCTGCCACTCTTCTGAAAGAATGCAAAACGGGGGTTCAAAAGCAACCTGTTTGACATGTCCCAAAGGTGCTTTTTCAGCCATGACCTGGATGACTGAGAATCTGCATAGACAACATGTTTGACAAGTCTTAGGCTTGGAGGAGTGGTGTACAACAAAGCAGAAGGGAATGATAATTGTGAGTACCACCTTCAGCTAATACTGCAAGTAAATGGCATGGTGACAGTTAATAACAGGGGTGTGGGTGGAGTCTGGTTCTGTCCTCATGGTCAGCAAAATCCATAAGTAGGTGGTAAAACTGCCGAAAACATTATGGTATCTATCGCAGTGATGGCGAACCTATGGCATGGGTGCCAGAGGTGTAAAGTGACCAGATTTGTACACTGATAAAAAGGGACACCGTTGACCGGGGTGGGGGACAGGGACTTGATTAAATATTTGGCCTATATGGACCAAAGCCCCCCGCCCTTTCTTTTTCCCACTCTCTCTCCTTACTTCCTCTTTTTTCCTCTTTCTTTCTCTTCCTCTCTCCCTTTCTCTCTATTTCTCTCTCCCCCCTCTCTTTCTTTCTTTCTTTCTTTCTTTCACTTTCTCTCTCTCCCTTACTTCCTCTCTTTTTTCTCTCTCTTTCTCTCTCCCTTCCTCACTGTCTTTTTCTCATTGTGGGTGAAAAGAGAAAGACGATTCCTCAAGTCTTTAGGGTCTCTCGCACGTTTTCCCAGAGACCGCATGGCAACCCGTATGTTCTGTCTGCGCAGAGTGGGGCAGCCCCAAACCTTGACCAAGGTGTGGAGGGAGGATGTCTGAGATGGCGTTTGTCTCATAATCTGAGGTCTCTGTTCCTCTCCCCTTCCCCTTCACAGCTGGGACTGCAGCTTCCTTTGAAGCTTTTGTGGAGCGCTTCAGCTCCTGCCTGAGGAACAAGCAAAAGGGTTGCTCCACAAATACCTGCCGCCTTCAGGCCTGCCTTCCTTCCTCCCCGTCTTTCTGGATGTTCCCCTCGTCCTGCCCAGAGGGATGGAATCCATCGGGATGCTGCAGCGCCCCACTAGCGCCCCTTTGGGAAGGTAGGGCTGGAGCAGAGGGGCAGCTGCGGGAAGCCTCCTGCATCATTTGGGGGCTCAGTGCCAAACCCGAAGCACCTCCCCACCACTTGAAGCTGCCCCTGGATTAAGAGGCCGAGGCAACCGGCACATCCTGAGCCTCCCTTGGGCAGATGAGCTGCGCAGCTGCCTCTGGACCACCATTTCCAGGCTCCCGCCGCAGCCCTGAGCGAGGAGAACTTTAAAAAAAGTGAGACATATTCAAAGACCCCGGGACGTGGGACAAATCATCAAAAAGCGGGACTGTCCCACCAAAAGCGTGACGTCTGGTCACCTTACACAGGTGGCACGCAGAGCCATATTTGCTGGCATGTAGCTCAGCTCCAACATGCATGTGTTTGCCAGCCAGCTGAATTTTGGCTCGCACAGAGGCTCTGTGAGGGTGTTTTTGGCTTCCAGAGAGGCTCTGGGGAGATAGGGGCGTTTTTACCCTCCCCTGGCTCCAGGGACGCCTTTGGAGCCTGGGGAGGGCAAAACGTGAGCCTACTGGGCCCACCAGAAATTGGGAAATTTCTGGCCTCCAAAGGGCCTCCAGGGGTGGGGAAGTTGTTGTCACCTTCTCCAAGCATTGAATTATGGGTGTGGATACTCGTGCATGCTCTTTCAGCACCCAAGGGAAAAAAGGTTCACTATCACTGATCTACTGCAAGCAAAGGCAGAGTAGAATAGGCCCTCAATCAAAGTAATAAAAACAGTAAACTCTGCAGCCCCTTGAAGCCCCTTATTATCAGAGGCAGTGAAAATGTGCCCATCAGTGACAAAACTAGCAACCCACAGATGGCAGAATTTGACTTTCTTTCAGGGTTTACATTGACCATCTGCATAAATTGATCCCTGACTATGACAGCAACCATGGTGATGTGTGCCAGATTGTATCTACAGCAAAAATTGTGTCAGGAGTACAGCAGCAACTACCCCCCCCCCCCAACCTTTAAAACTGGAACAGTTAAGAATAATTGAGTTGCCTCGGCACTTGCTGTTTCGTGAGGATGTCAGAAGAAAGCAGTTAGTAAAAAATGAGGAGACCAAAAATAAATAGAAATAAAGTGAGGCAGCTTGCTTCTTTGTTTGTGAAAGGAAACACAGTTTTATCATTTGTCTGTCATTTTGGATGACCTTCCCCAGATATTACTGACAATTATGCATTCCATTGCTTTGGTTTTAAAATTTTGCTCTTGCCATTGGTATTTCTAAAGAGTAGTAGATCCTTGGAACAAACTTCCAGCAGACGTGGTAGATAAATCCACAGTAACTGAATTTAAACATGCCTGGGATAAACATATATCCATCCTAAGATAAAATACAGAAAATAGTATAAGGGCAGACTAGATGGATCATGAGGTCTTTTTCTGCCGTCAGTCTTCTATGTTTCTATGTTTCTCTTGCTTGATATGCATCTCAAAGATTTTTGGGCTTCAAAATTCTCAAATCCCAGAAGCAGAGCTAATAACCCAGTTGTACTTCATTGCTGAACTTCATTTCCCAGCATCCCTTCCCTTTAGCCTTGACGGCTGAGAGTGGTAGTTCAGCAAAAGCTGAGGCACCAGTTTTCCACTCCTGCTGTCCTGGTTTCCAAGGCTTTCCTTGTCCTGCAAGTGAAACACCCCACGAGGCACCAATAATAATCTCTTGGTTCATTTTGTCCTTAATCAGCCCTTTTAATCGCTTCAGTACTTAACGTGAAACAGAGAAAGGAAGTACAGTGTCGTTCCCCCAAGCTCAAAATCTGGGGGAAGCAGATTTGTAAAAGTCCTATACAACTGAGGAGAATATTTATGGTGGTACAATTCTACAAGTCAGTTTTTAAAATGCTACAAAAATAGGTCAAATATTGACCGGAATCTGTCCTGAAGGCTTAGTAAGTGAAGACAGACCCTTAAAAACTATGGTCTGTGCATATCTTGGAATTTGGTAAAAGGAAATACAGTGTTCCCTCAATTTTCCCAGGTTCGAACTTCGCGAAAAGTCTATACCACGTTTTTTCAAAAATGTTAATTAAAAAATACTTCGCGGTTTCCCCCCCTATACCACGGTTTTTCCCAGCCGATGACGTCATATGTCATTGCTAAACTTTCGTCTGCCTTTAAAAAACATTTTTAAAAATAAACTTTAATAAATAAACATGGTGAGTAATAATCTAAATGGTTGCTAAGGGAATGGGAAATTGCAATTTAGGGGGTTAAAATGTTAAGGGAAGGCTTGGGATACTGTTCATAGCCAAAAATAGTATATTTACTTCCGCATCTCTACTTCGCGGAAATTCGACTTTCGCGGGCGGTCTCGGAACACATCCCCCACGAAAATCGAGGGAACACTGTATTCCAAATTTAGGAACACATATGATTTAGAGTGGAGGAATAAGGTGTTTCTCTGATACTCTTAGTTACAATTAGGCCTGTTCTTACTTGTTTAATTTTGTTCTCTGGTTGAAGTAGAAGCCTTCCGCGGAAGAAGTATTTGCATTCTAAGCACCACATGGCAGTGCTCTGTGGTTTGTTGCTAATCCTGGCTATTTTCAGAAATCCAGTACTACAAGAAACCCGGGAAGGCCTTAAGTGCCCAACGGGCTTGGCTTCTGGCCAGTCTGAGGATTTCATGTTTTATTTTCAGGAGGATGACGGCTAGAATAGTCTATGCTCTTGAATGGATTATTAATGTTGCCAGAAAACGGAATGTACTACAAGAAGTGGCATTAAATGCCTTCATTTATTCCCCTAGTCCTTACTCACCCATGCCAATCCTTCATTTCTTTCTACATAGCTCTGAAAGGACAATTATTCATAGAGGAAAAGCTGCTAATATATTTCACATCTTCCTATCCTGACTTTTCCGTTTTTATCATTGTTAGGAAGAATTATATTATGAACTAAGGAGAGGTCTGCCATATTTAAAGGTGTTCTCTGTATTTATTGCAGTCATCACTGTTCTTAAATCAGTAAATTAAATAACTTTCAAAACTTTGGACCATGGATATATGCATATTTGAAGTCTTGCATTCTTTCTCTAGCTAAGAAGGCAAGAGAGATTTATTTTGGGACCGTTTTCCTCATATCTTGGCTGCTTGACAGGGGCAGTGATACTCCAGTTCATTTTTCATGTTAAAATGCATGTTCAGTGACAAGCAAAACTTCATCTTGGTCATGGGCTTTCTATCCCAAATTAATAAGCAAAGAATTCACTTTTACTCTGTTCTTTTGTAGAAGAAGAATTTTAATAGTAATTTAGCATTTCTAAAGTAGAACAAAGAGTATTTGTTTCATTTCCCTCGGAGAATTTGGATGCCCTGTTTATTTCTTATAACCTTTACAATAATGGGTGCTATATAGAACACTTCAAAACCTGTCTTCATTTCCTGTACAAAAGTTTAAAAAGAGAATTGCTATTTCTTCATGCCGTTGCTTTTTATAACAAGGAGGCTATGCTTATGCTTTAAGTTGAACCTGAGACCATGTCTCGCCAATCAGTATGAAAGATGTATGCAAAAGCACTCTTCTCAGTCAAAAAATGGGTGGCTTTGAAGGTCTTAGTGAATACAGTGTTCCCTCGCTTTTTGCGGGGGATGCGTTCTGAGATCGCCCGCGAAAGTTGAATTTCCGCGAAGTAGAGATGCGGAAGTAAATACACTATTTTTGGCTATGAACAGTATCACAAGCCTTCCCTTAACACTTTAAACCCCTAAAGTGCAATTTTCCATTCCCTTAGCAACCATTCAGATTATTACTCACCATGTTTATTTATTAAAGTTTATTAAAAAAAATATTTATTAAAGGCAGACGTAAGTTTGGCGATGACATATGACGTCATCGGGTGGGAAAAACCATGGTATAGGGAAAAAACCCGCAAAGTATTTTTTAATCAATATTTTTGAAAAACTGTGGTATAGACTTTCCGCGAAGTTCGAACCCGCGAAAATCGAGGGAACACTGTATATGTTAATATATGGGGAGGAAAGGAATTAAAAGGCAACATTCTTATGAGGCAGATCACAGTTTCTTGCAGAGGACTGAATTAATCCGTCAGGAGAATGCATTGTTTATCCACAGGTTTCAAAATTGTCATAGCCTTTAAAGTGATCTATATCCCTCTTTCTTATTATTTTCCCTTTATCAAAAATCTGCTACCTTACCAGCATTGCTATTGAATTCAGAAAGTTTACTGCTGCACTTCCTCAGCCAATAGAGCCATAATGTGAATTGTCACTGTCCGCTGGTCTTTTTCTTTGTTCCTTTCTCACAGTTTCATGATTAACCAGAACACATACAACAACTTCAGAAAGTTTTCAACGTACAATGAGAATGGATCTTTTTTCTTCCCCTACCCTAATAAGTTTAATAACCTGCCAATTTGATCAGTGGTGAAATCCTTTTTTTTTTTACTACGGGTTCTGTGGGTGTGGCTTGGTGGGCGTGGCAAGGGGAAGGATGCTGCGAAATCTCTATTCTACCCCACTCCAGGGGAAAGATACAGCAAAAGGTGGTATTTGCCGGTTCTCCAAACTACTCAAAATTTCTGCTACTGGTTTTCCACTCTTAGAACCTGCTGGATTTTACCCCTGAATTTGATCATACAGTATTTCAGATAGATGTTCCACTTTAGCCAGCTACATCCAGGAAGTTAATAAAGGTTGAGTCATTTTGTTAGCATTTTAAATAATTGTATTTCCCTCATGCCCCATTCCCCTACAGAAGTTTCTTACAGATTAGTTAGGCACAAGGCAAATGACAGATACTTGGATAATTGGAGGAAGTGTACTCAGTTATTGCTTATGCATGAATGGGATGCACATTTAACTCTTAGTTAGGTTGAGTCTTCAAAATAGACTTTCGATTGGTTCATTTTATTTGCGACCATTATTGATGTATTTATAAGGCAGAATTATAGACCTGTTCACAATTAATATCATTTGAAGATCAGCCTAGTATCAAAAAAGTTTTTTTTTAAAAAATGAATGTTTTTTTCCAGTTTTGACATAGGCTATGAAGCTTTGGAAAAGACAAAAGCAAATAGGAAGTTTCAAGATGAGTGCTTCCTTTTGCAGTCAGGTGCTGTCATCATTTCCGTGGTATGCCTGGCTTTGGAGCTAAAGGCCTTCACAACTATACAAGTACAAAAATCATGCTTTTTAAACCTCCAGCATTTGATCTCCATCAGGAGTATCTGTTCTTCCCATTCACCATGTGTTACTGATTTTAGAGCAAAGATCTGCAATTCCCAATAGAGGGAGATGATTGGCAGTCAAAAAGAATGAAGCAATGACACATAATGGATGGGGCTGTAACAAGACTGAAATTTCTCTTTTTCTACCATGAAGGAAAAGGATTATGATGGTTGCTGATTACAGATATAGTACTGTTAAGTTGCTTCATTTTGCTGTTGCAATCAGAGCCAATAGAAGGGCTCAGGGAACACACAAAAGCCTAGGACATAAATTGGCCAACCCAGGCAATGGTATGAACTCAAGCTGGTTAGACATGTGGATGAACCAAACTCTGAGTTCCTAAATTCTAAACTACTTCTCATACAAGAAATTAATCAGATTTTATAAATGACAAGTATTGCTCACTTACACTTTTTATTTTAGATAGAAACAAAGTCCCTAGAGTTGGACTTAATTGGACAGGGGAAATCTTTATCTTTTCCATAAATATATCAAGACAGGTAGGATTCCTTTCTGTCTTCAGTTTCTGATTAAAAGATTAATAGTAATAATTCATTTTCAAATACTGGGGGAAAAGGTTTCTTCCTCTCACCAATTTCTGCTGATCCAACATACACAAAGTTAGTTCTATCTATGACAATTTGCAGACTACCCTAGGGCACCTTAAAATTAAGTGTAAGCATATCTTGCATTTGCATGCATTAAAGGCAAAATCAGATCCCAAAGTCTTATCTATAGTCTCCATATTTTAGGCATATATCTAGAAATATGTAAAAATACATTGTTGGCCCCCAAACGATTAAATGGTAAAAACATATATTCTGTAACATTTATTTGCAAAGCTGAAATGTATGTAAGATAAGCACAAAATATCATTTGCAACAATTTCATGCTGGCCTTGTTTCACGTGGTTCTGGCAAAACGAGAAATCTCAGTAAGTTTGATTCTATACATTTGAAATGATTTTACAGCAAGGTTTTTTCTCCTGTGGTAGCTATTAAATTACCAAAGAAAAGCGTTTTTGCAGACATGTCTCTTCCTGTTTGTCTCAGTGAAGCAATTCAACAAAATCTTTAAAACTTAACAATTGTAGGATTCTAGAAATGTATGATCTGGTCCAGTTGCTGAGCCACAGCGAGACAAAAGAGAAATGAGGTGTCACATGTTCTTTACAAAAAATTTGTCATGCAAACCCAGTGCAAGGAAAATAATAAGAATGGACACCAGTCTTCTGACAATTTCTAAAACAATAGCATCAAACCCTTTGCAGATGACAGTTGGTCATGTAGCAGCTGAACCAGAGGTGACATTCAGTAGGTTCTGACAGGTTCTGAAGAACCGGTAGCAGAAATTTTGAGTAGTTCGGAGAACTGGCACATACCACCTCTGGCTAGCCCCAGAGTGGGGCGGGAATGGAAATTTTGCAGTTTCCTTCCCCTGGAGTGGGAAGGGAGCAGGGATTTTGCAGTATCCTTCCCATGCCATGCCCACCAAGCCACCCCCACAGAACTGGTAGGGAAAAAAATTGAATTTCACCCCTGAGCTGAAGAAAGGAAATGTTTCTTTTCCAGAAAGTCACCTCTTTGATAAAATTGCTCCATGAGGGGTTGCTTGTGGTGACCTAGGTGCTAATTAGAGGCATTTCAAATCTTGAAGAAGTCAGATCTAGATCCAGTGAAACTGTGCTATTGGCCAATCCTTAAGAAGATTCTGGCACCAGGGTGCATAGTCTGCTTGCATCCAGATATAGTCGTACTTAAGAACTTAATTTGTTCCGTGCCCAGGTTAAGTAAAAAAGTTTGTAAGAAGAAGCAATTTTCCCCATAGGATTCAATGTAAAAGCAAATAATGTATGCGATTGGGGAAATCACAGGGAGGGTGGAGGCCCTGTTTCCTCCCAGGAGATTCCTAGAGAGGCCCCACGGAGGCTTCTCCCCATCTTTTCCGGCCCTGTTTCCTTCCAGGAGATTCCTAGAGAGGCCCCACGGAGTCTTCTCCCCGCCTTTTCCGGCCCTGTTTCCTTCCAGGAGATTCCTAGAGAGGCCCCACGGAGTCTTCTCCCCACCTTTTCCGGCCCTGTTTCCTTCCAGGAGATTCCTAGAGAGGCCCCATGGAGGCTTCTTCCTGCCTTTTTTGGTTAGAGTTTCGGAGGCTCGGGTTGGTAAGTGGAAAATGGTTCTTGAGAAGAGGCAAAATAGTCTTGAACACCCGGTTCTTATCTAGAAAAGTTCGTAAGTAGAGGCGTTTGTAGGTAGAGGGGCCACTGTATAAGAAAAGTGCCTGTTGAAGAAAACAAAAATATGAATTGCTTATAAATAAAAGAGTATTCCAGTTTTCCAGTTGTCTACCCTCTAGCTCCCACATCTCAGTTTTGCAACAATTTTTGGTGCTTCATAATGGTTGTGGGCATTGAATCATGAATATCCTCTGGGGTTTATGTAGTATATGGAGATTAGCAGATGCACAGAGACTGCATGCAGTTTTGCTGGCTTCCATGTGCTTTGGCTTAATTAGCAATCTGAGAGAGCCGACTAGGTATGCAAACAAGATTGACTTTGCTTGAAGCAAAGCAAGATAGTTTGAATGGCAGGATCTTCTGGGCACTTGTTTGGAAAAACCACTATATTGTAAGAAGAAAGAGACAGGTTAGAAAGCAGGAGACTAAATTCTAATCGTGCTTTAAGCAGGAAAGCTAGCTGGTGGCTTTCGACCAGTGCTGGAATAGGAAAAAGTAAAAGACAGGTTTTTTTAAAAAAATCAGAAACTGACAGGTTTTCTACTACTGGATTTGGAGATACAACCTAGGAGTGTCGAAACCAAGCCAAGAAATTAAATAAACGTGGTGTAGCTGGTAAGATGACCAAAGTCATTTTTTGACAAGCCAATTGAACTGATTTTATATCTGTTTCCAGCAAAAACTGTTATATGCATTTATTGTACTTATACGATATTAATAATCATATATAGACATTAATAAACAGCCTTGATGAGAGCCAATTAGTTTCATCGGATAATTTTCATGTTAACAGAGTTCATTGTCATTTTTGACTCTGCTTTACATACAGCTATGTAAAAATTGAAATCACATTGTTCCCACTTCTTTCTCTGACTTTAATAATGTGCTAAACAGATGACTATGTTGCACAGAGATTTATCTTGTCATTCTATTTTCACATAATGATGCAAATTAGAGATGGACACATCAGGTATGTATTTATGGCCACCCAACTCCATAAAAACTCAGAGCAGCATACAAGATTAAAAATAGTAAGAACAATAAATTTACTGCAGAGAAATTCAAACTACAGTAACTTATAAAGCACTATACAGTGGAACCCCGACATAAGAGCTGCTCTACTTAAGAGCAACTCGAGATAAGAGCTGGGAGGGGAGAGATATTTTTGTTCTACTTACAAGCCCAAATTCGAGATACAAGCGCCAAGGAGCTGTCTCCTGAAGCCAAACGCTAACTTCCGCGTTCGGCTTCAGGAGACAGCTGCGAAGCGGCGCGCGTGTTTTAAAAGGTTGCAGCCGGCCTGGGGGGCTCGGGGGGGTGCTTGCAGCTTTCTTTCTTGCTCTTTTTCTTTCTCTCTTTTACCTTCCCTTCCTCTATTTCTTCTTTTCTTTCTCCTTCCCACCTTCTTCCCTCCCTCCCTCCCTTCACTCATTCCTCTCTTACTCTCCCCTTTCATAAGTTTCCTTGCTTCCTTCCTCTGTTCCTGTCCCTTCCCCCTTTCTTTCTTTCTCTCTTTCTTTCTTTCTTTCTTTCTTTCTTTCTTGCTCTTTTTCTTTCTCTCTTTTACCTTCCCTTCCTCTATTTCTTCTTTTCTTTCTCCTTCCCACCTTCTTCCCTCCCTCCCTCCCTCCCTCCCTTCACTCATTCCTCTCTTACTCTCCCCTTTCATAAGTTTCCTTGCTTCCTTCCTCTGTTCCTGTCCCTTCCCTCTTTCTTTCCTTCCTTCCCACCCTCCGTCCATTCATTCACCCATTCCTCTCTTGATCGCTTAAAGCCGGTCCCTGGTGCAAAAAGGGTTGGGGACCTCTGTCCTACAGGATTGGGTGGCAGAGAAGTTGAACATATGTAAATTTAAAAGTTTAAGAAAGTTTACAAGTTAAGTGAAAGAAACTTCATTATTCATTTATATGTACATGTACATTTCTTCATTAAAAACATGTCTTTCTGCATAATTTAGACTAACTTTGTGAGTTTTTTGAGGGCTGGAACCAATTAAAATTATTTACATTAATTCCTATGGGGAAAAGTCGTTCGAGATAAGAGCTGCTCGACTTAAGAGCCCAGGTCCGGAACGAATTAAACTCGTATCTCGAGGTACCACTGTACAGTGATCCCTCGATTAGCACGGTCTCGATTAGTGCGAAACGCTACAACACGGTTTTTCACAAAATATTAATTAAAAAATACTCCACGGTTTTTTTGCTATACCACGGTTTTTCCCACCCGATGACGTCATACATCATCACCAAGAGTCACTTCTCTGTCTCTTTCTCTTTCTTTCCTGTCACTATGCTTCAATCATTTTCTCATTTCTCTTTTTTCTCCCCTTTTTTCTATCATTTCTCTCTCTCTTTCTTCCTCTCTCACACTCTCTTCCTCCCTTCTCTCTCCCCCCCTCCACTTGCCCACGAGAAGAAAAAAAGCAACCTCTGCCGGGCAGCTCCCCTTGTGCCCCCGCTTTGTGCCTGCCTCTTTTGGGGATTTTTTTTCTTTTCTTTTTTGCGCTGGCGGAGGGAGCTGTTGGGGAGGGCTCTGCCGGGAAGGCCTCTCAGCTGCAGAGCCGAATGGGGGCGGAGGCAACAGCGGAGCCCGGCGCTGGGGCCATGCGAGGCTGTTCATCCAGGGGGGCGTGGACTGGCAAGTCGCCCTCCTTTCTCTCTCTTTCTCAAGATCGCTTGCCGCTTGCCTATTGCAGCGAAGGAGGCGAAGCAAGGCTCCAAGCTGCAAAGCGGCAAGCGGCAAGCGATCTTGGGGTTTCCCCTTTGCCTGGGCGGCGGGAAGACCAAGGGAAGGTTCCTTCAGCCGCCCAACACCTGATCCACTCCGCAGCGTGGCAGCAGCGAGGAGCCGAAGATGGGGTTTCCCCTTTGCCTTTACCCCATCTTCGGCTCCTCGCTGCTTCCGCGCTGCGGAGCAGATCAGCTGTTGGGCGGCTGAAGGAACCTTCCCTTGGTCTTCCCCGCCGCCCACACGCAAACTCCACCATCTGCGCATGTGCGGCCATGAAAAAAATGGCGCGCATGCGTAGATGGTGTTTTTACTTCCGCATCCAGTATAACGCGGAAATCGGTTAGCGCGGGAGGTCTTGGAACGTAACCCCCGCGCTAACCGAGGGATCACTGTACAAGGTTCTCTGTCCCTGTAACCCAAATTCTAGGGGAACATCGTTAAAAACTTAAAACGTTTTGTTAGGGTAGAAGCCATGTAAATCTTTGGAACAACATAGTTCCAGGGGGCAGGTATTTGGACAGAAAAGGTGTGTGTGTGTGTGTGTGTGTGAGAGAGAGAGAGAGAGAGACAGAGAGAGAGATAGAGGGAGAGCGAGAGAGAGAGAGAGAGATAGAGAATAAATATACCGTATATGTATGTATGCATGCAGTCTTTCTTCATTCTCTGACTATGGGAAAGCCGGAATAGCCTTTCATAGTTATAAGAGGGAGGCAGAAGGCTGTTCTTAAAATTATTCAACATTATTGGTAAATTGCAATTGCTCTCTTTATCATTAATGCTATGCAATCAGAGCAACAGAACCTAGATTCTCTGGACTGAGTTTGAGAACTCTGCCTTGTTTATTATGCATTATCAATGTGAAGGCAAATTACTATGCAAAATCCTGACTGGATTTATAATATTTTTTAATCCAGCTTTCTGTTGGTCATAAAATACTGTAAACTACTGTGGAGGTAGTTTCACCTTTTTTCAATGTGGCATTTAAATCGATAAATATTGTTCAGAGGACATTTCTTCCTCATTTTTCTTGTCCAAATAAGGAGAAAGTAACCGCTGTTGGAAAGAACTCAATTAATCTTTAATGCACATATTAAGTATACAAAGAAATGTCAAGAGCCCTTTTTTACTTATACTCACTGAAAAAAGTCTTTTTAAAAACAATCAGGGGGCAATAAATTCAGAGCAATTAGATGACTGTGCGTGTTTATATGTAAGTGAGTGAGAGAGAAAGAGAGAAAAAACTAATAACTTGCTGCTCTATCCTGTCCAAACACCTGGATGGATACTGTATATCTTGGAAACATTTTGCTTCAATCTCTCAGGAAGGTTTTTCCAGGTTTCCTCTTCTGAAACACCCAGTATGGATATTAATTAATTCATTTATTTAAAGTTATATGCTGCTCCAGTTGAATACTTAAATTTGTTATTGAAACAATAGAAATAAACAACCCAATAATTATTTTTATCATTTACAGAAAATAATAAATGATTAAAAGCAATAATGGCCTAATTAAAAGTGAGGAATCAAAAACACCCTTCCAATAGAAGGGAGCTAAATCTGAAGGATGGAGCCTTGTTGAGATAACTGAGACAAATCAGTTCTCCAGGGATTACTACTTCAGATGAGTGATGATCAAGAAGAATTTCCTCAGAGAGCATGCATGATGTTGCTTTTTCATGGAGGGAGACCACCTGACCCTATCGGGTGACAAAATATTAGAGGAAAGTGATTTCCCCAAATATTTATTGTACAGTATTAGGTTTAGATGATTCTTCAGTCATGTCTGATTGAGCAGCTTATACATCTCCATAATAGCTATAAGATTAAAACTAAACAAAGGCAATATGCATAATAATACAATCAAAATAACAACTTTATAAAGAACAATATCCAGGTCTGGAGCCATGAGAGGATTACAGTGTTCCCTCGATTTTCGTGGGTTCGAACTTCGCGAAACGTCTATACCACGGTTTTTCAAAAATATTAATTTAAAAATACTTCGCGGTTCCCCCCCCATACCACGGTTTTTCCCGCCCGATGACGTCATATGTCATTGCCAAACTTTCTTCTGCCTTTAAAAAACATTTTCTAAAATAAACTTTAATAAATAAACATGGTGAGTAATAATCTAAATGGTTGCTAAGGGAATGGGAAATTGTAATTTAGGGGTTTAAAGTGTTAAGGGAAGGCTTGGGATACTGTTCATAGCCAAAAATAGTGTATTTACTTCCGCATCTCTACTTCGCGGAAATTCGACTTTCGTGGGCGGTCTTGGAACGCATCCCCCGCGAAAATCGAGGGAACACTGTATAACCATGTGGGCTTCAGACCGTTTGACTTGGAAACTTTGGCCTGCCACATATTATTATGTAGAACGTATTAGTGCTGTGAGAATTTGGGAGGGGTTGCTGCTTGAGGGCAGTAGAGATGTAGTCATAACAAATTCCTTCTAGATTCTCAAGGTCATCCTTTGTTCGACATCTGCCCGGAAGCTGATGGGAGTGATGGATGCGCTGGCAGAAGGAGACTGGTTAACGTGCTGAACTTGTGGGTGTGGGAACAAGGAAATGAACGTTCAACTTGGTAAAGAAACCCACTGGACTTCAGATTTGGGTTTCTCACAGATGTGCCAACAAGGCTCTGCTAATAAATTGGAACTTTGAGGAAGGCCATGCCTCAGACTCTGATTTAATTTCAGATGCTATTTGGAACCCTGACAGTGGGTGCTGTAAGAGGTGCTGGAAGGTAGGTTCCCTTCCTGACCTCAGTCAAAGTACAGGTAGTCCTTGACTTACAATGTTTCATTTAGTGTCCATTTGAAATTACAACAGTACGGAAAAAAGTGGCTTATGACCATTTTTCACACTTACTTACAGCCTTTGTAGCATCCTTATGATTGTTCACCAGAGAGCCAGACAAGAAGCAATGGTTGGAATCTGTCCAAGAAGAGATTCAACCTGGAAATAAGGAGGAACTTTTTGACTGTGAGAGCGATCAACCAGTGGAATGGTCCACGAAGGTGGTGAACGCTCCAACACTAGTGGCCTTCAAGAAAAGACTGGACTGCTATTGGACTAGTGTGATGTAGGGTCTCCTGCACAAGCAGGAGGTTGGACTAGATGACCTGCAAGGTCCCTTCCAACTCTAATAATCAATAAATGAATGAATGAATGAATGAATGAATGAATGAATGAATGAATGAATGAATGAATGAATGAATGAATGAAATTCAGAACAAAATTCTGATGCTTGGCAATTGGTTCATTCTTATGACCTTGCTGTGTCCCAGAGTAATGTGATTACGTTTTGCAACCTTTGGACAAGCAAAATCAATGGGGAAGCCAGATTCACTTATCAGCCATGTTACTAAATTACCAACTGCAATAATTCACTTAACAATTGTGACAAGAAAGGTCATAAATGGAGCACTTGACACATGTCTCACTTAACAAAAGTTTGGAGTTCAGTTGTCATCATAAGTCAAGGACTACCTGTAAAAGCCTCATCCTTGCTCAAAACACTTGCAACCTATTCCAAAGAATACTTGCCAATATCACTTAGAATTAGAAACATTGTTGGTACTCAAATACAGTGATCCCCCGGTTATTGCGTCCCCGACCATTGCGAACAGGGTAATTTGCGATTTTTCAACCTGGAAGTCAAAACACCATCTACGCATGCGTGCCCTTTTTTCTATGGGCACGCATGCGTAGATGGCGCCCGGCAGATCAGCTGCTGGGCGGCTTCCGTGGGTCTTCCCCCTCTTGCTGGCGGGAGGGCGAGCAGCGGGCATCAGCAAGGAGTTTCCCCACCGCCCACGCAAACTCCTCGCTGCCGCCCGCCCTTCGCCCGCCCACACCGTTCATTCTCGCCGCTTTGGAGCTGAGTCCTGAAGCGAATTCGCTTCAGGACTCAGCTCGAAAGCGGCGAGAGCGAGCGCGGACAAGCCGTTCGCTGGCGCTAGCTCTCGCCGCTTTGGAGCTGAGTCCTGAAGCGAATTTGCTTCAGGATTCAGCTCCAAAGCGGCGAGAGCAAGCGCGGACAAGCCATTCGCTGGCGCTAGCTCTCGCCACTTTGGAGCTGAGTCCTGAAGCGAATTCGCTTCAGGACTCAGCTCCAAAGCGGCGAGAGCGAGCGCGGACAAGCCGTTCGCTGGCGCTAGCTCTCGCCGCTTTGGAGCTGAGTCCTGAAGCGAATTCGCTTCAGGACTCAGCTCCAAAGCGGCGAGAGCGAGCGCGGAGAAGCCGTTCGCTGGCGCTAGCTCTCACCGCTTTGGAGCTGAGTCCTGAAGCGAATTCACTTCAGGACTCAGCTCCAAAGCGGCGAGAGCGAGCGCCAGTGAACGGCTTGTCCGCCGCCTGCCTGCCCGCTAGCGAGGAGCCGAAGATTGGGGGCGGCGCGGCTGTTTTAAAACGTCGCCACCGGCATGGGGGGCTTGCCAGCACCCCCCGGACCCCCAACCCGGGTTTGGGGGGCTGCTAGGAAGCCCCCCATGCCGGCGGCGATGTTTTAAAACAGCCGCCCCGCCCCCAATCTTCGGCTCCTCGCTAGCGCTGCGGAAGTTAAAAACACTATCTGCACATGCGCAGATGGTGTTTTTACTTCCGCAGCGCTACTTCGCGAAAACCCGCTCGTTGCGGGGGGTCCTGGAACGGAACCCTCGCAACGAGCGGGGGATCACTGTATTAATAATCATGGTTATTATCTTTTTTTAAATTTCATAGCGCTTTTTCTACATGCTGAGAGCTTTTGGGTGCAACCTCCCACCTTCATTCCAACCGGGAGATAAATACATTATCATTCCTCTGCACAGAGAGAGAGATGAAATCTGGGAAGTTAAAACAACAGGCGGATAATTCCTAATGGAGTCAATCAGGCATAGAAAGAGGTTTGAACTAGAGCCACCTGCTGCTATTGCTGCAGACTTATGACTGTTAGATTACCTCAGTTTAATGGCACATTTTAATTCCTAGGAAGAACCCTTTGAAAGATGCAACCTGTAGAGCAGTGTTTCCCAACCGTGACAACTTGAAGATATCTGGACTTCAACTCCCAGAATTCCCCAGCCAGCGGATGCTGGCTGGGGAATTCTGGGAGTTGAAGTCCAGATATCTTCAAGTTGCCAAGGTTGGGAAACACTGCTGTAGAGGTAAAGTTATGCCTATGAATCTTGCAGGGGGAAAACAGCATGGGACTCTGGAATTAATAGGCAGCACATTTCCTCCCTGTATTCCTTTCCTATAACCCCATTTTACTGGGGGCAAGGTGGAAGTGTGAAGGTAGCTATGTAAATGCCTTGGTGTCAATTGATGATAGTTAATGCCTATCAAGTAAAGTCATTATATGACAAGGACATGGAATCAGGGAAGTTGTAGAGGAGAGTTTGGAACTGCAAAATAGATGACTGTATAATCTAAGCACTGCCAACTATCGGGTTGCTGAATAGAATAGGAATGTAAAAACCTAACATTAATCAAGCATAAAGCTGTTTTCTCTCTTTGAGGTAAAATACCAAATAGCAATAAATAGCGTCGAGAAGGCCTGGCCAGGAAAAAGCAGACAGGAAGAGTTATCTAAACGTGAGCAGAAATGCTTGTCACTTGGAACACGCACACCAAAATTACACAAATTCAAGATGACCCTTTAGAAATAGAAAAAGGCCTTCGGAAACCGAGGGCTGAAGGCAGTCAGCAATTTATTTGCATGTATCATTTGGTTCTCTGGAGCTGTCCTTGCTCTTTTTGTCACATGTAGGAATGGTTTTAGCTTTATAACCTGAAAGGTGCTTCCCCCCCCCCCCCAGGGCAATTTGACTTTTTCTTCCATGAGAAAAAAGAAGGCATTTCACTTCTCATCCAAGAAGCTTCATCAGTTCCAGCAAGATAATGGGGAGGATGGAAAGGATTAGTTTTGACAGGATGGGGGAGGTGGGAGGTTGGAAGGATCATATTTTAGCATGTATGGCATCGTAGGTGCCCAATATGGCAAGAGAGAATGGTAATGAAGAATTGGAATGGCAAGCAGAAAGGACCAGTTACTGTACCCTCCCAATAGATTTCCAATGAAATGTCAACAACTAGTTGATCCCTTCTATCCTGAGTATAAAGCTATTCCTAATACGTGCTTTAAGAACTTCTACTTCCACTTATACAACTGTAAAGATGAAAGTGCCTTTTGATATAGTAATTGCTTATGTTGGTTACTGATATAACTAAGAGAGCAATTTGTGTATTTTTTCTCTCTTTGTATATCTGTCCTGTGTTGAACATACTCCTGGTCAGTTGGAGGATGACTCTGATACAGATAGTGTTTATGAATTAGTGGTGAGCCCGGGTTACAGGTAGGAGAACAGGTGAGAGGCCAGCCACAGGATGTGGCTATGAGTCCAGAATCTAGCGAGGAAGAATCAGACGTTCACTGGGTCAATCCTAAATTCAGAAGGGTCCAAAAACATAAGGAACAGGTGTTTGGAAGAAGATATTAAGGGGAGGAATGGATTAAATACTGGAGTGATGTATTTGGTACGTCAGGGCGTCAGTGGGGAAGAAGGGTGGAATTTCAGTGTTGTAAGGCTAAAATGAAAAGTATTTCCGTTCAGCTCCCAAGCAAGCAAATGCATTCTGTGTTATTTTACAGTCATTTCTGCTGTTTTTGAATCATGCTGTGAGTACATAAATCTTGTTAAACGGAGAAGGATGGGAGGAATGTATGAGGAATGCAATTAAGAAAGATAATGGGAGGAAGAGGAATGTGCTAGTATGAACTGTATTTTGAATATGGAAGGGAAGAGAAATAAAGATGGAGTTTCGTTGTTTATGAAATACTGCATTTAGTAACAGTTATTTGTAATAGCTAAAGTTCTACCAGAAATCAGAACATCTTGCCCGATGTGTATCCCACTCATCTGAATTCATCTCTGCCAGGCACATCATACCTTCTATGAACAATCTCACCTTTTGCTTTTATCTTCATTCTGTTGCTTAAATCTGAAGTTCAATTCCTATTTGTGCAGAGTTTTGCAAGCGGGGGGTAAGCTCTTGTTACAGAATGAAGTGGATAAAATGTTCACTGTCAATAATTAATAGGTAGTGAGCTTTGTTTGAATTGGTGGATCAGATACGCTATCACCTAATACCATGACACTTCTGCTCCTCTATTTTATAGTAAGCCTTCACATATTTCCTTTTTTTTTTTTTTAAATTTTTTTATTATTTTTCATAAAAAGACAAACAAATACAAACAAACAATGAACATAAAGTGGGGGTGTATTTCCCCCGCTTCTTATGAAAGTATAAATTCAAATATAGAAAAAGAATACATATGTGTTAACTATTATAAAAAAAAGAAAAGATTAATAAATTTGGGTTGAAGTTTACAAATCTTAATGTAGGTATTAAGGTTATTATAACATAGTTACCAAAAAGGAAAGATACCTTTAATATAATCCTAATTACTATAATAAAATAGTGTTAAACCTTCAATCTAAACAGTAAGACTAAATTCAACTATTATACTTCAAAAATCTTAATATATTGTTTATACTTATACATATATAGCTATATCATAATCATCAAAAAATCCTTTTAAACTAATATTACTATTATTATCATCTAGATAAAAACTAATACAAAATAAAGAGAAAGAAAAAACAACCACTAACGATATATCTTATTTTTTCTTATCTATCCATTTGTAAACGTTGTTCCATGTTTCGTAAAATTTAGTATCCTCTTGATCGTTTAATCTTCTTGTCATCATATCCATTTCAGCGCAATCTAATATCTTAGCTATAACCTCTTCTTCCTTGGGGATTTCCTCCCCTTTCCAGTTTTGCGCATATATTATTCTAGCCGCAGTTAATATATGTATAATTAAATAGAAAATTTCTTTCTTATAAATCTGGGTTGTGACACCTAATAAATAAAATTCCGGGGTATTATCTATATCTTGTTTTATTATTTCTTTTAATATTTTTTCAATCATCTTCCAATATAGTTTTGCTTTGCTACATGTCCACCATTGATGATAGTAAGTTCCTATATCCTTCTTACATTTCCAACATATTGGGGATGTTTTGGGAAACATTTTTGCTATCCTATTTGGTGGGAGATGCCATCTATAGAACATTTTGATTTGGTTTTCTTTTAAGGAAACTGATTTAGTCATTTTCCAATTATTAATCCACACTTTCTCCCATGTGTCTATATCTATTTCCTTACCAATATTTCTACACCATCTTATCATAGTATCTTTTAAAGTTAACTCTATATTTTTATGAGCAATAAGTAGTTTATATATTTTCCCTATCATTTTTGTAGAGTTAGTGGTTATTAAGGTAGTTAAAGAATTCTTACTTTTATTAAAAATGTAAAGAGTTTTATCCTTCTGATATCTAGATCGGATCTGGGCATAGTGCCACCAATCTATTATTATCCCTTCTTCTTGTAGTTCAATTCTAGATTTAAGCTTCATCTGATCATTTAATAATTCTTTATATCTATGAGTCATTTTCTTGTCCTTTATAGACTTTGGATGCGTTATTGCTTCTAAGGGAGCTAACCAATCTGGGATGCTTAAGAAATGATTCTTCTTTATATCTTTCCATACTTCTAGTAAGTATTTCCTTAATGTATGCCTTTTAAAATATGAATGGTTTTTGTCCTTATCATACCATAAAAATGCGTGCCATCCAAGCATTAAATCATGTCCTTCTAGTTCGAGTGTTCTTTTATTATCTAAGATTATCCAATCTCTAAGCCATGTTAGTGCAGCGGCCTGATAGTATAATTTCCAATTTGGAAGGCCAAATCCTCCTCTTTCTTTGATATCTTCTAAACAATTCATTTTTATCCTTGCTTTTTTACCTTGCCATATAAATTTTTTAACTAAGTTGGTTAAAGTTTTTAAAAAGATACCCCCTGGGTTTATTGGTATTGTCTGAAAAAGAAATAAGACCTTGGGTAAAATGTTCATCTTAATTGTTGCAATTCTTCCTAAGAAAGATATTTTCAAATTGTTCCAGGTTGCTAAGTCTTTTTTAATTTCTGCTAACAATTTCATATAATTATCATTTTTTAATGTTATTGTTTTCGCTGTTAAATTTATTCTTAAATATTTTACCTTTTTTACAGTCTTTATTCCAGAAATAGTTTCTAATTTAGTTTCTAGTGTTTTGTTCATATTTTTAGTCAAGTAATGTGTTTTGTTTTTGTTTATCTTTAAACCTGCTACGTTTCCATATTGTTCAATGGTTTGTAATAAAGTAGGAACTGTTGTAGTCGGTTCTTCAATTATAAACATTAGATCATCTGCAAAGGCCTGGAGTTTATAGATTTCATCTCCTACGGTTAAACCTTTTATTCTGGGGTCCGCTCTTATTTTAATTAATAAGGTTTCAAGGGTCATAATAAATAGCAATGGTGATATAGGACATCCTTGGCGAACTCCCTTATTTATATCAAGTATTGGTAATTGACTGTTATTCAATATTATATTCGTTGTTTGTTTTGAATATATGGTATCTATTAGATTAACAAATTTTGGGCCAAATCTCATTTTATTTAATTGCATTTTTATAAATATCCAGTTAACGTTGTCGAAGGCTTTTTGAGCATCCAAAAACATTAAAGATGCCATCTTATCTGGGTGTTGTTCATAGTACTCTAGTATATTTATTACAGTTCTAATATTATTTTTAATTTGTCTCCCTGGAAGAAACCCATTTTGGTCTTGGTGTATTATTCCATTTATAACTCCTTTGAGTCTCTCTGCATAAATGGCAATAAAAATCTTATAGTCTACATTTAATAGTGATATAGGCCTATAATTTTTGATTTTTTCTGGTTCTGTACCCTGTTTATGTATTAAGGTTGTCAGTGATTCTGACCAAGATTTAGGAATTTTTCCGTCAAGTCTACAGGAATTAAAAGTTTCTAACATATGGTTTCTTATTGTTTCATTATCTATCTTATACCATTCTGCAGGTATGGCATCTGGGCCTGTGGCCTTGTTGCTTTTCTGTTTTTTAATTGTTATTAGGAGTTCCTCCATTGTTATTGGTCCATCCATGGTAGCCTGTTGATCTTCTGTTATTTGTGGTAAATTTGAAGCCTCTAAATAGTTAAAAACTTCATCTTCAATGACATGATCTTTAGCATATAGTTCCTTATAAAAATTATACACAATGTCTGCCTTACCTTCTGTATCGTATTTTATTTTACCATCTTTATCTTCTAATTTTTGGATTAATTTTGATTGACTCTGTTTTCTAAGTTTATACGCTAGCCATCTGCCAGGTTTATTTGCATATTCAAAGTATTGTTGCTTTGCTCTTTTAATCTTTTCAGTTAGTTGGTTTTGTTCTATAACTCTAATTTTATGTTTAATTACGTTTATTTCTGTCTTTAGATCTCTATTCTTAGTATGTTGCTGCGATAAGGATTCTAATTGTTTTAGTTCGTTTGTTAATTGTAAATACTCTAATTTCTTTTCCTTATTGTATTTTGCTGTATAAGATATTGTTAAACCTCTTATGTACGCTTTAACTGTATCCCATAAGTTCTGTGGAGTAGTGTCTGATGTTTTATTAATTTCAAAAAATATTTTTAATTCCTTTTCAATCCAATCCTTATATTTCTTGTCGTTTAATATATACCTGTTCATCCGCCAATTGTTCTGTTTATTATTCATCGTCATATAGACCACTATTGGATTATGATCAGCCCATGTATTAACGTCTATCTCAACTTCTCTTATTTGTTCTGCCACCGTTTTTGGTGCCCATAACATGTCAATTCTCGTCCAAATTTTGTGAGGATTGGAATAAAAGGTAAATTGCCTTTTGAGAGGGTGTCTTTCCCTCCAAATATCGCTTAATAATAGTTCCGCTTTCATTTTTTGAAAAGTACTGGGTAGCAAGTTTCTTTTTGTTTTTTTACCTTTTCCCCTTTTTTTATTACCTCCCCCTCCTGAGTGATCTAATTGTCTATTCGCGATAGCATTAAAATCACCTATTATCAATAGATTATCAATAGCTAAATCTGTTATTATTTGGTGTAAATTTTTATAGAATGTCATTTGGTCTTCATTGGGGGCATAAATAGAGACAACCACTAGAGGTCTGGGTTCAATGTCTACTTGTACAATCAATATCCTACCCTCTTTATCCTTATATATTTGTTTGGAATTTATAGAATTCTTGACATACATCACTACACCTCTTTTTTTTTGGTCTGCTAATGCAGCATACATTTTTCCAATTTTGGGATTCAACAGTAATTTTTGGTTATCTTTTTTAATATGAACTTCTTGTAGTATTGCAATCTGAACATTTTGGTTTCTGATTTTGGAAAAAATTTGCTTCCTTTTTCTTGGTTCGTTAAGTCCATTAACATTTACGGAAAAGATTTTCAAGTCTTTATTCGTTGTCATTTAATAGGTTTTTTGGTTTCTCGCTGAGGTTGAACTCTTCTAGAGCCTTGGTCCTGCTCTATTACTTGGGCAGTTGCCCCCAGGTTTTCTTCTTGCTGAGTTAGTGATTTTTCCCCTTGTTGCTGTTGAGCTGGTTGTAATTGGACCACTAGTTGCTTACTTGCATGGTCGGAGTGGCCCAAACCACTCTGTTCAAGAAAGAACATAGCTTGATCTACGTTTTCCAGTTTGTACCTTGTAGAGCGCCATGTCAGAGAAAGTCCTTGTGGAATAAGCCAACGGTAAGTGATATTTTCTTTAATCAAGATTTTGGTTAAAAAGTGGTAATCTCTTCTGTTTTCTCTGACACTTCTTGGAACTTGTTTTAATATCTTTATTTCTACTCCATGTCGTTGAGGCGGGGAGTTTCTTGAATAATGAAGTATCTCATCTCGCAACGCCTTTCTTGTAAATTTAATATGTATCTCTCTTGGGAGGTTGTGTCGACGGATATAGCTATTCGAAATTCGGTATACTTCATCGATTTCTTTCTGTAAAGCCATGGGGTCCTCTTGAAGTATACCTCCAATGATTTCCGCCATAGTCGTTTTTAAGTCTTCATCTTTTTCCTCTTTTATATTCTGAAATCGAAGTCCGTACGAAGCTCGTTGCATCTCCAGCTGGATGATAGATTCATCATATCTTTTGTATCTTTCATCAGCTCTCCCTTCAAGATACTCCATTCTTTTCTCATTTTTGTCAGCTTGCTCTTCAACTTTTTTAACTCGATCATCACTTTCTTGAAGAGTTTGTTGGATCTGCTTTATCTGATCTTTCATCTCGCCCATATCAGCTTTCATTTGAGCCATCTCCACTTTAAATTCTGCCAAGTCAGCTTTTATGGCTTCTCTTTGTTGTGTTGCCTCCTCCTTTATGGCTTCTCTTTGTTGTGTTGCCTCCTCCTTTATGGCCTCTCTTTGTTGAGTGGCATCTTCTTGTGATTTGACCATAAAGTCCTTCAAAGCATTCAAAGTCTCATGAATAGTTGCAAGATTGGACTGCATTGTTTTGTCTTTGTCTTTGTCTTTGGTAGACATGGTTAGCACTTGATGCGAAGGAGAAGAATGCGGTGACACTTGTGGAGATAGGGTAGTTGGTGTTGTTTGTTTCTTTGTTGTTTTAACAAGAGTTGAGGTGTGGGACATTATCAAATTAGAATCCACTATTTCAAATTTTAAGGTTAGTTTCAATTTTATATATAGTGAAAAAGAAAAGAAATTACTATAAATTCCAAATCTATTCAATATATTTTGTTTCCCTTATAATATGACTATACCAATTCAATAGCAATTCAATTAATAACAGAGTTCAAAAGAAGAAGAGAAAAAAGAAGTATTATTGTTTAGTGCCACAGGGAAAAAAAAAACAAGTATTAGCCTTTTCAAGTAAAAGGAGGACAGAAAATGAAAGAAGAGAAGGAATATCAACTATATATAGAAGACAAAAGAAAGAAAAGAAGAAGAAGAAAAAAAGAATTTTTTGGAGGAAAAGACTTTAGGAGGAGGGAAGAAAAAAGAAAAGGGGAAAAAGTGAAGTAAAAAGAATTGTTCAAAAAGAAAAAGAGGGAGGGTGATATTTTAGTTCAACTATTTAGAATAGAGCAGGAACCCAAGGTTTATTAACAATGCATGTAGTTCAAACCAAACTTCTTCTAGTAATAAAAATGTAAGGAAGAAAGTCAAAGAAAAATCAGAGAAAAAACCAGATAATTATTCAAAAACACAATAACAGTATTGTATACTTAAGTTCTTCTTATAGATCCTGTAATTTTGCTAGGAAGTAGAAATGAAAATCCAAATCTCAAAGGGTAAGGTTATATTTGATTTCAATTCAAAATTCAAGGAGTAAAGCAATTCCAAAGCTTGCTTGTGTTCAAGATGGAATCAGTTTATTTTCCAAATTCAAGACAGGAACAAAGAACAAAGAAAGAGATCCCAAGATGGAGTCAAGTTAATTTTCGTGCAGCAGGCAGATGTTAAACCAAAGAGTTCTCAGCAAATAATCCAAAAGGTGTCAGCAAATAGTCCAAAAGGCTCAGCAAGTATTCCAAATAGGTTAATCCAACAATAAGTAATCCAAGAAAGAAATGATTTCAATCTCTTCTAGATTCCATTTAATTCATGATTATTAAGTTATTCATGTTGTGAAAATAGGCAGCAAAAAAAAAAAAAAAAGGCAGCAAGACTGTGTTCCTCCGCTTCAAAAATTAAGTCCAGAAGATTATGGTTTTAAAAGTCTATCAAAAACAGATTCTGATCATCACTAGAAATTTTCTTTAGCAGTTAAAATTTTCTAAATAGTCATGTCAAATTTAAACTATTTTGTTAAAGCATAAAGTCAGAAAATTATTTTGTAGATTCCCAAGTTCACGTTCAAAATGGAAAAGTAAAAGTGAAGAAAAAAAAATTAGGTCCGGCTGTTATTTGCGGATGGGTTTAAACAAGAAAAAAACTTTCACTTTCGCCCTGGAAAAAAAAAACTTTTACTTAAAAGTTTTACGATCTTCTGACTTAAAAACGAAACACAATGGAGATTTTTACCTTAAGTCCTTTATCTGCTATATTCTTTTTCTATGTAGTTGTAGATATTTTTACTTTCGCTTCTTTGCTTTTATTCTTCCCGCTGAGTGAGGGGAGAAAGCGCTGGCCGGTCCTCTTAAGCAAAGAGGAGCGGTTCTCCCGTCTCCGAAGCTGCGGGGCGAACCGCTGCCTCTGGAGTCCTGGCGATGGGTCCTCGGGCAGAGGAGAGCCCCCTGTTCATGGATCGGGCCATCCGGGCCCGATCCGATCGCAAATGCGACCTTCGGAGGGGGTAGAAGAGATTCGCCTGGCAGAGCCCTGCCAGACACGTCTCGCCGCGATCTCCACCAAACCGGAAGCCTCAGCCTTCACATATTTCCTTGGGTTAACTTGGCTTTATTATAATATGGAGCTTCATTTGTTGTATATCATTGCTATATTCTTCTAGTATAATTGGTTATTATATCAACTTTGAAACAGACAAGAATTGAAGTTTGCATATTGGTCAACAATGTCTTTTATGAAAATTAAACAAAGGTATTTCACCTGGCAGACCTAGTATGGGATCAGAAACTGAGCAGAGTCTGGCCTCATTTGTGCTTGGCTAAAAGATCCTAGAGATCTTTATAGGGTTTGAAGAGGGAAAAAGGAAAATTCATGGGATTTCCTGTAAAAAATTAAGTTTGTGTCATGGTGATTAAACAAGTAAGCGCTATTCTTAATGTGCTATTCCTGTCATCAGCTGAAATTCTGTTTCAATTTTATAAGTCTGGATTTCATTGAGACAAATAAATCTTTCAAACACCCTTGTCTTCAACCAAGAAAGGGCTGAATTAGGAAACCACCTAAATGTAAATGCATAGCCATTAATGAACTTTGGCATGGTTTTACTGGTAGCCAGTAATATGTGGGTTGCATGCTGCTGCACCAGTACTGAAAATGGAAATAGTTATATTTTTTCATCACTAAACTCATTCACCTCTTTCAAGAAAACTATAATTACGAAGGAAATTAAACTGACATTCATTTTCTTGAAAGTCATTTTCTTCTTTGATGAATGTGGTACTGTGTGCTTCCACTAGAATTCCAAACTGGAGCCATATTAGTGATTTGTTCAACACCTGTGTAATGACATAAATTTGACTGTTGCATAAATCTTTACCTATCTAACACATCTGAATCTTAATACTTATTTTTGTTGCAGTGTATAACAACACAAGAGCTTACTTGGTTCCTGTGACTAATTTGATGCATTCAGGAAACCCACAAGCATTTCCTCATTCTTCAAATGGGAGCCTAAGTGAAAATGGTTGTGATCACACTTCATATTGAAGGATAATGCTTTTAATTTAGTTTTGGCTCCGTTTGATGGATTAGCCCATGAGATTTTTAAACCATTGAATTAATGTGAAAATCTGACTTGTGCCTTGAGCCATGACTGAAGCAAGCTTTAAATTAATGTCATGTGTGAACTGAGCTAGTGACCTTTCCAAGAGAAACCATAACTCCATGTCAGAGGCAGTATCTATACCAATGATGGCGAACCTTTTTTGGCTCAGGTGCCAAAAGTGTGCGTGTGTGAGATAGCGTGCACATTTGCATGTGTGTGCCCATACACCCTGCATATGCGCACAGCTCTCATTCTGTGAGTAGTCTGTGTAGCGCTTCTGTTTGCAGTTGGAACCACATTATTCAGCATGTATGTGTGTAATCTTTTAACCTCCTATTGTGGATCTTACCGTAATCATTCTTCTATGCTTGCAACGTACCGGTATTGTAGTTGAAAAAAAAGGTTTCAGTTAGAGAACATTTGGTGCCTTTCTTCCAATGCAAAATAACAGATACAGTGGTACCTCTACCTAAGCACACCTCTACTTACGAAATTTTCTAGATAAGAACCAGGTGTTTAAGATTTTTTTTGCCTCTTCTCAAGAACCATTTTCTACTTACAAACCCAAGCCTCCGAAGCTGTAACTGGAAAAGGCAGGGAGAAGCCTCCGTGGGGCCTCTCTAGGAATCTCCTGGGAGGAAACGGCCAGAAAAGGTGGGGAGAAGCCTCTGTGGGGCCTCTCTAGGAATCTCCTGAGAAGAAACGGCCGGAAAAGGTGGGGAGAAGCCTCTGTGGGGCCTCTCTAGGAATCTCCTGGGAGGAAACAGGGTCTCTACCCTCCTAGTGGTTTCCCCAATTGCACATATTATTTGCTTTTACATTGATTCCTATGGGGAAAATTGCTTCTTTTTACAAACTTTTCCACTTAAGAACCTGGAATGAATTAAGTTTGTAAGAAGAGTTACCTCTCTACAGGGTTTCCTAGGGCAATATAGGAATAAAGCCTTTATTCCTAATCGGGATTGGGTTCCTTTGCAAGTTATTTCTAAGTGAACAATCCTGCACACCTGGACCAACTAAATGTGAAGTGCTACATCCTTGACAATTTTATTTGTATAGAGACAGATAGTTTATATTGAGATATGTTATTAAATTGTACACACACTTTATTACTGAGAAAGATAACACTGTGGGAAAGAAAGTTGCATATACATCTGAGTCTCTTTAAAACTTCCTTATGACCCTTTCTTTCCAAGTGCATATGACAAATTCAGTCCATATGTTCCCAGAGATGGTATAGATTTATTTAGCTGCATGAGCTCACTACAAAAATTACATCTTGAAAAGTTTTAATGAAAATTCAGTTTATAAAAAAAAGAGATGTTTGAATCCGTAATACGTTCTGTGGGGAGTGCTGGTTTATTGACTGTTTAGATCTACATAAAATAACAATGATTGCATTGTTAGGCTTTAATAATGATGACAATGCTATATTTAACACGTGCAATATTTTATTCCACTATTTTCAAGATTTGTATCCCCAAAGACATTTTTATAGGTAAAATAATTAAAATAATACAAGGTAATTATTAGGAGAGAATGTGACTTTATAATATTGGAAATAGAAATCAGATTGGAGAGGAACAGTCTGTAACTGAAAAATTGTCAAAGACTTTTTGCTTATATTTAATTTTTAATATTTAATTTTTCAGCCAATGCAGTTTCTTATATTGCAACATCGTCCATCCAACAAAAAAGTATTATTTTGTTTACCAGTGTAAATCTGGTATTAACAAAATAAATTGAAATTATTTCTTATCATTTTATACATATTAAAAATAACATCACCCTAGAATTAATTATCTTTATTTTTTTTACATAGATAATTAAACAAACATACAAATAGACAAATAAAAACAAAACAGTAAATAAAACAAAACATATAATTACAGACATTTGGGAAAAATAATTTCCCCACTCTTTCAGACTATTTGATCAGATAAATTTTTCCTCTTAAATTGGTATTCATTTATTAACATATTGCTTTGCTTATACTTTTCTAATTTGTAATTTATTTATTTTATCATTGTCCTTTTCTCTAGTCAATTATAGAGATTTCCCCATATCTTATAATATTCTGTATCTTCTTTTCCTCCTAATATTTTGGACATTCTGTCCATCTCTGCACATTCTAGTAGCTTTTTAATAATTATACCTTCTTCCGGTATTCTGTCTGCTTTCCATTGCTGGGCGTAAGCTATCCTAGCAGCTGTTAATATACGGATGGCCAAATACCTAATTTATTTTTTAATTTTTGTATTAAAGATGCCCAATAAATATAGTTCTGGTTTTTTTTCAAATTCTTGCGATGTTATTTCTTTTAACCAATCTGCTATCTTTTTTCAATACTTCTTAGCCTCTGGGCAAGTCCACCATTGATGGTAGAATGTGCCTTTTTCTTTTTTACATTTCCAACACAATGGTGAGACTTTCGGGAACATTTTAGAAATTCTTTCCGGAGATAAATGCCACATGTAAAACATCTTATACTGGTTTTCCTTGAACGTCATAGACTTTGTCATCTGCCAGTTATGAATCCAGAGCTTTTCCCACTTTTCTATATCTATTAGGTATCCGAAATTTCTTCCCCAACTTATCATAGTTTCTTTTACAATTTCCACTTCTGTTTCGTACCTAATCAAATATTGTATTTGTATATTCGCTCCCTAAGAGTATCTTGTCCAGGTTTCCCTTCCCCACCTGAAAATCATGTTCCCCTTTATCCTTTTGGTATGCATCCTTTATTTGTAAATATGTCCACCAGTCTAATATTCTACCACTTTGTTCCAATTCTTCCTTTAATTTTAATTTTTTTTGTTGGTCTAATAGTTTTTTATATCTAATTGTATTTTGAGGCCTAATTAAACTTCGATGGTATTTTGATTCGATTGGCACGACCTACTCTAGTATCTTTATATAATGTTGTTTTTTTATTTCTTTCCATATTTCCGTGAGCAAGTTTCTTAATACTGTATAAGTTTTTTGAAATATTATCTTTCTAACTGGGTAGTTTTTCTGATTTCTACAAAAGAAATGGTTTTGCTGTGGACACTATTGTTAAAACACTAGGCTAGAAACCAGGAGACGGTGAATTCTAGTCCCACCATCGTCATGGAAGACACTGTGCCAATTATTTTCTCTCATCACACAACATCAAGCTTTGAAATTAGCTGGTCAGTCAATTCCTATTGCAACCAATGGACCATATTCAGTTGATTCAAAAAGCAGACTGCAGTTGCAAGAAAAATACTGGGAAAGGCTAGGATTTGACTTTGTGAGAATCAATGAATTAAACTGGCTCCCGGCTTCTTAAATTCACTTCTTTTTTCATAGTTTTAACCATTTATAAATGTATGTACATGATTCTAGGTGAAATCATTTTTTTTACAATTTTAACAGCTTTATACAGTATATAAATAACATAAATGAGCAGACACATAAAGGAAGCTCTGACTTTTAATTTTCATTGCCATTGTTAAAAATATGAAATAGTTGGATGACTTATTTAATCTGTCTTAATTGTGGATTTTGAAAAAAAAAATCTCAGGTGGTTGTTAATCCAGCATTTTTGGAAGATAACTGAAATAGCAATTAACTCCCTAGAACTGTGATGGCAAACTTTTTTTGGCCCTGGTGACCAAAGGGTGCACACCCAGCGATAACATGCATGCGTGCCCACACCCATAATTCAATGCTACCCCCTGCTACAAACCCTCCCCATGCTGTCCCCTGCGCATGGCACAGGCATCACTGAAGCCTCTGGACTGTTGGGCTGTTTTTCATTCTCCTTCAGGAAAGCCTCCTGAGGCCTGACTGCAACTGTCCAAAGCCGAAGAAGTTCTTGAAGACCTCTGACAGCAAAAAGAAGGCTGTGGGTGATGCACACAAGTCAACTTACGGTTGGCCCATTAAGCCTTTTTTGAAGCCTAGGGAGAACAAAAATGGCTGCAAAGAAGGGCAAAAATCAGCTACACAGTACACACATGCGCGGAGCTAACATAGGGCAACGCCTCACGTGCCCTCAGATACAGCTCTGTGTGCCACAGGTTCACCAGAATTTCATCCCTCTAATTAAATGTGTGGAAGGAAGGCAGCGTATGAATTAAATAAATAAGCTGTGGAAGATTGCCACTTTTTGTCATTCAATTTTATGGTCCCCAAATCTGCTTTGCAAAAATCTGGACATCTGCTAGATGGCAAAGAGATTCAAAACAAGTCCAGCCTTTTGCTGCTCCCTAGTGGTCACCAAGATAGGAAAGAGTAATTTGTCATTGCCTTTTATGTAATTTGCCTTTTTTTAGAAGTGAGATAGCTCCTTGGAGTGTAAGTGCTGGCCCATGGAGAGCAGTAGGAAAATGCTTGAGAAAAGTTATGTATCATTAGACTGGATTTACATGCTCTAAGCTGGGCTGCAATTCTGAATGTGTGGAAGAGCTATGCTGTTGGCAGCACTGAAGTTATATCCTAACGGACTGGAAGAGGGACAGTTTCTATCATCAGGCACTAACCCGTCTTGCTTTATTCTTACAGCTTTTTGGACATTAGCTTCTCAAAGTTCTTTCTTCTCCTGCAGAATGTTACTAGGGCCAAGTCATGGAGGGCAGCTATCTCAAGTTAGATGGGAGGAAGTCTGGTGTTTGGGGGCAGCTCCCCTCAAGCATTGAGTAAGGACTTTAAAAATTTAGGCTTGGGTTAGTTTTATGCACTATGTGCACAGTACTGGATGTTTAGGAAATCAAGTCATGAGTATGATGAAAGTTGTGAATCTCTCAGCTTCATTCCATTTCCTGCCTAAATGTGCCATGTTTAAAAAATTAGCATTTTTTTTTCACTTTCTGAAATTGCTACCATTTGGAGATACTGTTCTTTCTTTCTTTCTTTCTTTCCTTTCTTCCTTCCTTCCTTTCTCTCTCTCTCTCTCTTTCTTTCTTTCTTCTTTCCTTCCTTCCTTCCTTCCTTCTTTTCTTTCCCTCTCTCCCACCCTCCCTCCCCCTAGGCCTTTAAAATATAGGCTGTATTTTTATATTGCCTCAGAAAAAAGCTTCACACATGGTTCTAGTGTAAAACAAAAATATTCAGCCTGTGGCTTTGAGCGAAAACCTCATTGCATTAATTTCCTGTTATCACCAAATGAAGCAGAGAAGACAGTGAAGCTTTAGATTTCCGGAGCTTAAATGTTCTGAAGGAGCTTGTGTAAAATAACTCTGCCTGAGGCTTTAAAAAAAAAAGTTTCCTGATTGCTACTCAATGTAGCAAACCAAATTTGAAAAGGCAGTAGCAGGGGGAATTAAAGGAACTAAAGAGGCAGTGAAATCAGTGGGTGCTGAAATTCTTTAGAGAAGATGTCTGTAGCTAAGGAGAAGTTGCCCTATTTGTCTGAAAACGCTTTAGCACTTGGCAGTAATTCTAGATTTTAAGTGGTTAGATTAACAGACATTTCCTGATTACATGCATCCACTTTGCTGGCACTGATGTCCTTGCCTTCAAGAAAAACACAGCCAATAGCAAGGAAGATCAGAGTGCAGTTGAATATACTTCACCTGAAGCAGAAGATACTGGTGATAGTGGCAGCAATGTGAAGGTTTGAGTAGGGAAATTAAAGTGTTAGGAGGATAGGGGTGTCAGGGTTTCAAGTAGCATCCAAGGCATAGCGCTCCTCAAAGTTTCAATTTATTAGCAGAGCCATGTTGGCAAATCTGTGAGAAACCTGAATCTGAAGTCCCATGGGTTTCTCCATTCAGTTTAAAGTTCATTCCCTTGTTCCCACACCCACAAGTTCATCACATGGCCCAGTCTGGTTCTGCCAACTTGTCCAATCCTCCCGTCCACTTCCGGGCAGATGCTGAACAAAGGATGACCTTGAGAATCTAGAAAGAATTTGTTATGTCTACAACTCTGCTACCCTAATGCAACAGCCCCTCCAAAATTCTCACAGCAGTAATAAATTCTGTTTTCTAAATTCTCCAAATCAAACAATGGCTTTGGTCTGACAAGGGTGGTGGTGGTGAACTTTAAACAAGCCACTGCTGCTAATGTCCCTAGCTTTAAACATTCAGTGGCTTGTTTCCCCCTTCCTAAGGAGTGGGACAAAAAAGTGGATATAAGTTTGCAACATGCATGGGAAGCCAACCGGCTTTGATATTCGAGAACACCAGCAATGGTGACATATAAATGGAAGGGAAAGGAAGGTGTTAAGGAGATTAGAGGTAGATCGATGGGTTGCTGCCACCAATCTCTCTGGTTTCCGATGCAACATATCCAGCTGGCCCATTCAGTTATCTAAGTGAATTGGACAGAACATGGAATAGAAAACAGTTCCAAGTTCCAATTCTGCCAAACCAAAGACCACCCAGAATGCTTCAGCAGAACTTTTGAGACACGTGTCTGCTTTTACATGAAACAAAGCATACAGTTTCTTGAGTTGTACCTGTAGTCTTACAACTTTTAAACTTTCTTAAAGCATTTATGACTTCTTTTTGATCAATTTATTTTGAATTCTAACATTTATAGCATTTCTTTCAGTCTTACCCTTTGATCTATTATTAGTATTTCCATACAGATCTTTAAAGTACGCCTTCCAGAATTCTCTCAGTTCAATCTCATCCAAAATTTCCTCATTGCTTCTGTTATTAATTCCAGTCAGTCTGCTGTTAGACGCCTTGTTTAGTTTTGTTCATTCACTTCCTAAATAATTTTAATCTCCCTATTCCTAGGCTCCTAGTTCAATACAGGAGAAGGAGGTAACGCAAGATGCTTTGAAGTGAATCAGTGTTGTATTGTCTGCAGTTACAGCCATTGCATTTCAAAAAAGATATTGGACACCAAATAGAGTAGCTTTGAATAATTTTCTACCTAAATAAATTAATTAGTCTAAAATAAAATCTGTGGTGGTTTGCAAATATTTACTAACAAAATGTATTTCCAGCAGGCATCCCAGGATCAGGGAATCCAAACTGAGTTATCCAACCATCTTTAAATTGGTAGAAAACTCTGGAAATTATTTATATATACAGTATTTAATTTTTATTAAAGATGTTTTTAAAAAGAAGATAAAACCTAATACAAATAATTCAAACTAATATAAAATAAGAAAAATGCAAGTAATCAAAGAGGAAGCTGAAAGTGCAAGAAAGGAAAGAAAAAAGTGAAAAATGAAGTAGAAAAGAAAGAAAAAAGGCACAAAGTAGTAGCTTCTAATCTTTATATCAATTATAAGTACAATTATAAATTTACCTCCAACTTTATGGTTACAGTATAATTCTCCTCTTTCTATAATTTATCCTGTCTAACCATAAAAACCATAAACAATAAATTTATTTTTTTCTATTTCACACAAAGAGTTTATAGGGGGTTTCTTGTCAGCAATAAACAAGGAAAATGTCTTTGATCAAAGAAGTCAATTTAGTCATCTCAACCAAATCCATAATCTTCATTGTAATTAGTACTGAATCTTTCCATCTTTGTGCATATACCATAATAATCCCACTTCAGTTATCATGTAAAAAACCCCTAACATTTTATAACTTTCCCCCAACTATTTATCCATCAATCCTATAAGAAAAACCCAGCCTCAATTTTATATTAATCTTTAATATCCTCTGAATCATCATATGTATTTTAATCCAGAATTTTCTAGTTTTTTTACACATCCATTAAACATGATAAAATGTCCCTTGCACCTTTTCAATGTAAATGTGGGGAAGGGGTCTCTGCATGTTTAAAAAAAATAATCTTCAGGATGACTCTCTGCAAATTATTAATCTGTGTTTATGTGAATGGACAGTCTGATTATTTCTGCTGACTCTTATTATTTCTTCTCAATTAATCTTGGATGTTCCTGTTCTTCAGCTATTCTCTCCTTTAATGGTTTTGTATATGTGTGGTTAAAAGAAGTTGAAGAAACAGTGTAAAAATTATTTTGTTGTTTGAACACCCCATGAAACTTTGGAAAGAAGGCAGAAAGGCCTGATTTGGAAGTTTCTGTTTCCTGTTTTCTTGTCTGAAATTTACTGGAGGTTTTTTTAAAACAATGGGGGGGGGGGGGGTGTTGCTCTGGCTGTTTCCACCTTTATTTGTACAGTTTATTTTAAGAGTAAAACATTCTTTGAATGAATAATTGTCTAATTTTTAATGTATAACTCTAAACATTTGAGGTGCCACAAACTAAGGGATTTTTAGCAGGGGATGTCATTCCAAAATAAATGGTTCAGAACAGAATATGCTTTTGATATTTCTTTCCAGAAATAACACACATCTTCAAGTGCTTGTTGTCAAAGGCCTATGTGATGCATTTGAAAATGTAAGTTATTTTGTTGTAATTTTCTAGGATAGGAAAATGGCTAGATTCCTAGGCATTACAGGAAGTGGCCTCTCCTTCACCTGGAAACAGTGATCCTGAGGGCAACAGTTTAGTTATAAAAATAAAAATGGATATTAGCCATTTTGGAACCAAGGCGCTGCCTAAAAATAGTGCAGGAACCATAAAATAAACCTCTATTTATTTCTGTGCAAGCACAGTTAATCTTTATTTTGGTCAGAAAACATAAAAAGAGCCAAGTCTTTTAAAGAAAACATGTAAAATAACCTCACTTCAGATGATATCCTAAATATTGGATATATAATATTGTTAACAAAATATTTATTTTAAAGCTACAGTTCCCAACATAAAGCCATATCATTTAAAACTAAATCTGTAGTCCCAACCCAGAAACTGGAAAAAATAGAATCTGAAAAATATAACCTTATATTACTGACACGAAAATATGGATACAATTAAGAAATTAGGTTTTTTTTAAAAAAGGTATCTGTCCTTTAGTACAATTGATGACAGGGTATTAAACTGAGTGATGATAGCCTTTCTTAGTTTGAGAGCCTTGTATGTACAAGTATCCATTACTTATATCCTGGAATGAACTTGACATAACACTTGTAACCTTATTTATACAATTTGGAGAACCAAAATAACCTGTCCTTATTACAGGTAGTCTTTGACTTACAAAAGTTCACTTAGTGACTGTTCAAAGTTAGAACAGTGCTGAAAAAAATAACTTATGATGTTTTTTCACATTTACAGCCATTTCAGCAACCCCATGAACATGTGAAAATTCAGATGCTTGGCCATTGGTTCATATTTATGTCAGTTGTAGTGTCTTGGGGTCATGTGATCAGTTTTTGCGATCTTCTGACAAGTAAAATCAATGGGGAATCCAGTTAGTAATAACCATGCTTGTCAGGATACAGCAACCTTCATAAATATGAACCAGTTGTTAAGTAACAACCATGTCACTAACTTAACAAATGCAATGATTCACTTAACAACTGTGACAAAAAAGTCATAAATTGGGAACAACTCATTTAACCAATGTTTCACTAAGCAACATAAATTTTGGGCTCCATTGTGGTCGTAACTCGAGGACTATCTATATATTAGATTTCTTAAGTAAAAGGTTGGATGTGTCTATATATCTAGGACTGTACCATCAGCTGCACTAAGGAGCTTATTTTTTAATGAAAGGATGTTCAAGATACCTCAATTGTTTTTATGTATGCAACAGTTTGAATCTTTGTTGATTGTAGAAAGGAATAACATTTACCTCTCTCTTTTCACCACTATCCCCCTCCTCTTTTTATCTCTTTAGCCACCGCTGGTCCAAGCAATTTTCAACGGTGATCCTGAGGAGATACGTATATTAATCTACAAAACTGAAGATGTTAATGCTTTGGTAAGCAATTTCTAATTCCTTCTAACATTTCTAATTCTTTTGGTATTTCATCGATAGGAGGCAAATGTCTTGTGGAGGTGAGATAAGATTTATAGCAAAGCCAATAATTTTGCAGAATAATTTTCCCTGCCTCCTACCTTAGTAAATTACAACCAATAATCCTCCTTTTTTTCTTAATTTAGCACATACTAAACTCATGCAGGTGTTTCTATTCTGACCCCTGTGACCTTGTGCTTGGAAATAGAACTTTATTTCTATATGGATTATTATTGTACATTGTTTTATTACTGTTGTTAGCCGCCCCGAATCTCCGGAGAGGGGTGGCATACAAATCCAATAAATGAATGAATGAATGAATGAATGAATGAATGAATGAATGAATGAATGAATAAATAAGCAAGCAAGCATTACTGCTCCCATCCCCTAAATTATGCCTAAGACTTCAAAATTATGATGACACAAGTCTATCCTCATACGAATATGATGGGAATAGAAATGTCCCATTGGACCCTAAGCATTGTTACATTCAAATTAAACTATGTTGTATATCAGAAATGTTTCTGCCTGACAGCTTTCAGGGTGTTCAATCTGATGCTTTTAACTACTTGCTTTAGAATAATGTCTCTTTTTGTTCCTGTGGTAGACAGGTAGACAGACAGGCAGACAGACAGATTGATTTCCCCTGAAAGTTTCTGATGCTCTTTAGCATATTTAGCTTGCAAGGCCATATGGATCTACAGTTTCTCTTTATGCAGAATTTATGGTACCAATGCAACATACATATAATGGATCCCTTTTTTTCCCCCTTTGGTTGTTTTACAATTATAATCAATAGTTTACTAGGAATTCCTCTGTTAGTTAATTTCACAATCAGTATTTAATGACAAGTCAACCTGGAAGGCTCTTGAAGTAAAGATGCAGAACTTTCTTTTTCCCTAAAGTTATGGAAGTTCAATTGGGCAGAACAGACAAAATCAAGATGGCCTGCTGGGTTTTCTTTTTACATTCTTCATGGAAGTGCTTTTTTTTTTGCTGCTTAGTATGCTGTTTTTGTAATCCACTGCAATAACAGTATTGAGGTGAGGTGGTTAGTCACTAGTTAGACAGTAAATAAGGATATTTCAAAGATAGTACAGTAGTTGTTTTATTTATTTTATTTATTTATTAGATTTGCATGCCGCCCCTCTCCGTTGTGTGGGACAATATGGGGTGTGTGTTTGTTATTAAGACTTCAACATTTTAAGTCATTTCTTTATAAGATTATGAAAATGTATAAATGATGAGATTATACTGGATATTTTAATGATACTACTTTGATAGCAAGAAGTGAGGAAGAAGCTGCACAAATCCCAGCGACCAGTTAGGTCCCACAGAGTGGGTCTTCTCCGGGTCCTGTCAACCAAACAATGTCGTTTGGCGAGACCCAGGGGAAGAGCCTTCTCTGTGGCGGCCCCGGCCCTCTGGAACCAACTCTCCCCAGAGATTAGAATTGCCCCCACCCTCCTTGCCTTTCGTAAGCTGCTTAAAACCCACCTCTGCCCCCAGGCATGGGGGAATTGAGATACACTTTCCCCCTAGGCCTTTAAAATTTTATGCATGGTATGTCTGTATGTATGATTGGTTTTTATATAATGGGTTTTAACTGTTTTTAGTATTGGATTATACTGTTTTGTTACTGTTGTTAGCTGCCCCGAGTCTGCGGAGAGGGGCGGCATACAAATCCAATAAATAATAATAATTAAAAAAAGAATAATTTATCATGGTAAAAGAAGAGTATAAAAATTGGTCTATTAGCTCATATTTAAAAAGTCCTTAAAGTTATATCAAGCAACGCCAATCCAATGGAAACAAGAAAATGCAAAGTTGAAGCAATGAAAAAGTGAGTTCAAAATTTCACAAGATTGGTGACTAAAGCTATGAAATACAAAGACGTCTGCAACGAGCAAAAGATATGACAGAACTAGACAAAATGTTAAATTATAAAGATATCACACTAATTATTACTGTCATAGTTTCTCTAATTGCAGCATGTGACTATAACAACTGGACGGTCAGGAAGACTGAATGAAGAAAAATTCATGCCTTGGAATTGTTATGCTAGACAAAATTATTCAGAATATTTGGACCACAAAATGAACAAATAATACCAGGTGAAATGAAATTGGATCACTCACTGGAAATGCTAGTAATAAAGTTAAAACTTTAAAAACTTGGATACATATCATTAAAACAAGGGTCGCTGGAGAAGATGCAGATGCATAGAAAATTGTAAGCAACCAGAAGAGCCTTACAGAAGATAAGGAGCTTAGATCCCCATGGACAATTGGTGGGCCACTGTGTGACACAGAATGCTGGACTCGATGGGCTTTGGCCTGATTCAGCAAGGCTCTTCTTATGTTCCTATGTTCTTAGATACTATCGCTGATGACAGAAGTGGGAGTTTACAAGAAATCAAGCAGTTACTGACAGATAATCCTGGCTATGGTGATGTCATGAAGATGTCACCGAACAAAATCGGTCAGTGCTGGTCCATCGGCGCTGCCATCTTTAAAAAAAAAAAAATATTATTTTGTTATTTTTATTTTATTTTTTATTTCTTTCTGAAATAAGAAAGAAGCTGAGTTCTACCACTTTGCATGCAGTCGCATCTTTTTTTGGCTTTGTTTATATATTATATATAAACAAAATATTTTGTTATTGTAATATTGCAAAGCACGCACATGCCCATGAGGCGCAACCACATGGAGGGAACAAACCAGCAGTGAAGTAAGGTGGAATCTACCCCTGAGCAAAAATGATTGGGGGACTGGAGGCTAAAACATAAAGAACGGCTGCTGGAACTGGGTATGTCTAGTTTGATGAAAAGAAGGACTAGGGGAGACATGATAGCAGTGTCCCAATATCTCAGGAGTGGACACAAAGAAGAAGGAGTCAATCTATTCTCCAAAGCACCTGAGGGTAGAACAAGAAGCAATGGGTGGAAACTAATCAAGCAGAAAAGCAACCTAGAGTTAAGGAGAAATTTCCTGACAGAACAATTAATCAGTGGAACAACCTGCTTCCAGAGATTGTGAATACTCCAACACGGGAAGTTTTTAAGAAGAGATTGGATAATACGGTAGTTTGCCTGAAGAACTGAAGGTTTTCCTTCTTAAGCAGGGGGTTGCACTGGAAGACCTCCAATGTTCTTTCTAACTCTGTTAATCTATTTCTAAATTAGAGGATTGCATTTTCTCTCCCTCTCTCTCTCTTTCTCTCACTCACTCTCTCTCTCTCTCTCTTTCTCTCTTTCTCTCACTCACTCACTCTCTCTCTCTCTCTCTCTTTCTCTCTCTCTCTTTCTGTGCGTGTAGGTAGGAGACTTCTATTTGAGTGATCCTGGCCATTATGTATAATTTACTTTAGGGATTTCTAATTGTCTCTTTCTTATTCTTACTGCATAGTCAGTGCTGTTTGCTGTTTCAACCTATGTGAAAAAATCCTCTTTTTACTTTTCACTGATGGAGGACTGGTGTTGGGTTGTAATTTTTAAAACCAGTAAGCTGTGATTTTGGTCTTCCTGCAATGATTTTGCTGCATAATGTTGTAAGAAGAATAGAGACATTTGTTCCCTTTCCTAATGTGAATTTGTGTAAAAATATAGCATGATTATATATGTAGAGAGTGTTTCATTATGAATTTAGCTTGTTTTTCCTGGTTCAAATACTGTACTATCTTGATTGCTCTATTTTTTCCTCAAAAATTTCTCTCTGTATGTCTTACCTTGTAGTCCTGATTGTAATCCCAGTGTTCACACATGTGGTTTCGTAGGCTAAATATCCATATGGAATAAGGGGATTTAGAATTCCTCATACTGAATTTATACAACTCAAATATATGTTCTTAATCTAACAATAGTTTAGAGACCTGGCTGGTTCCCATTGTTGTATATCTAAATTTCACTGAAAGTCAATATTTAATGACTCTAATTAATATTAAGGTATTTTTTTTTATATTGACAGGCCATTTTTTCTCATTTATTCTTTGCACAGTCTGAAATCCATTGTAACTTATGAGGATTTATTTGGTTATCCTGAGCCTCGGGGAATATGAAGCTGCCATAAATTGGCAGTTAGTATAAGAATTTATAGGACTTTTTTCAATATTTTAAGATGGATGGACCAATTTTGAAATTGAGTCATTTTGTGTCCTGAATTAAAAGCTGGTGGTTTTCATGTTTTGGAGCTATGATCCAGCCCCCAAAATTATTTTCGCTGTATTCCCTTCTACTGATATATTAACTATAGTGTTCTGTTATCAACAGTGTCAAAATATTTTTGTGATTCTTGTGCATGTATGTAGATATATTTCCCTAACTGGTAAACATTAGCGATAGACTTTTTGATCCTGCTTCAACTACCACTTCAGAAATGCAGTCAGTACGTTATTGGTTTTGGTTTTCCTGTTTTTGAGGTCCATGCAGTTTCTTGACAATGTTGGAAAATTGGTTATTTTCACATCAATATAGAATATTGAAAACCCATGTAAAGAATAGCTTTTCAGAATTTAAGGCCCACTGGCTGGACACTATTAAAGGTGACACTGTGTTGTCCATGGTGGATCTGAAGGAGGTGGTATGAGACAAAGGGTCATGAAATGCGTTGATCCATATAGTGGTCGAGGGTCGGACACAACTGAAAGGCTGACGGCCATTTAAAGCTCACCACTTTAGTTGGATTCTAGTTCCCCTAATTCCGTATTGCTCAATATTCTAGTCCAACATATTTGGATTTAATTAGATAAAGAAAGACATGTTTAAATGATTGAATAATATGCAGTTGTCATTTGTTCATTTTTATTTCTCAGCAAAAGTTACCTTCCTCATGTATCAGTTTGCTTTTATTTTTTAGCACAAAACTATAAACAGTGTAAAATACTTTCATTGAAGGCTAAAGTACTGTAAATACGGCTATTGTTTGGGGCCATTGCTTTTTAGTTTAAGATCTGTGTTTAAAACATACCATGCTTATTTTAATGTGAGATGTCCTTCCTCTGCAATCGACATTCTTTAATTCAGTTGTTCTTGTAAACTAGAATCTTTCAGAATATTTATAAAGGAAGAGTGGTGTCTTCAATATATTAGCCCTGATTTTTCCCCCCTGTCCTTTTGATATAGAGCTTGATTACTTTTACATATTGCAAATTGATCTCTAAATTGCCACTCATTCTTGAATATCTGGTGTATTTTAACTAATAGTGAAAAAGCCAAGTAGGATTAGGCCTACCAGTAATTAATAGAAGGATTAATAAAAGCTTATCAGGAGATGCCAGCTTTATAGGCTAGATTGAGTAGAAATGAGAAGGAAGGCAATATAAAATATTTCTATATTGTTGGCAAGAAAACACAAAGGCATGTACATATCTTCATCAAGAGTCAAGTGCGCTTGAGGAAATCTTTGATTATTTCATGTGCGTTTAATTTTATTTGAACTTAATGCTATATCCAGAATGTCCACATACTGTACTGTATTCCTAAAATATGATGTACAGTAAAAGTGCCACAACTTTAATTAAATTCAGAATATCTGTTTCTAGCTAATTGCTACCTTTGTAGTTTCTGCTTTGAGCTCTGTGATTCAAGAAAGCCCCAGATGGTAGATTTAAGGGTAATACTAACTTATTGAGGTATAGACATTTGGCAGTAATGCAGTATAACATGTTTCCAGATAATTTCCGAAAGTTAGACATATTTTTTTAAACCATATAATGAGATTATTATTATTATTATTATTATTATTATTATTATTATTATTTATTAGACTTGTATGCTGCCCTTCTCCGAGGATTCGGGGAGATACTTTAATAATAACAGGATAAGTGGAGCCCTGTATTAGGACTAGGGGCTACTGACAAATTTCAGATTTACTTGTTTACTAGCATCTCCTAACACTGTTTTCTTCTAGTGCTTTCCAAACACACACACACACACACACACACACACACACACACTGATAGAAGGTGAGGCAGGACCCTGTAGGAATAGGATTGTTTTGTATAATGGATTGGAGATATTCAGACGTCTAGTTTTCTTGTTTATCTTGCCTTTGGTTTTACTGTATTCTGGAACCATACAGAATTGTGCTTTACAAGATGGGCATTTGCATAAATCAAATAAATGAACGAACAAACAAACAAACAAACAAACAAATAAAACAAGGGAGTGGCTCTTTTTCCCTTGCCTTTACCTTCAGAGCAACTGTTATGTGAGGGCTTAGAATGAAGAGGTAGAACCCCGTGTAACTTTCAGCACTTTATTTAGTTTGACTCTCAGGAAAAACAGCATGCTGGCTGGCAGACAGAGCCCTCTTTTAAAGGGCTCTGATCATCAGACCAGCCACTGACAGTGCTGTGTTTTCCCACCATTCAAATGGACCAGTGAGCAACGGGTATGCTAAATCGCTTTCTCCCTTTACATATCTAACACTCCTTCCCTCCCGGAATGGGTTACCCAATCACTAAACAGTTTAGAGTATGTAGTCATGTAGATAGGTGGGGCGTTAGTGAGTTGACCTGCACAGCTCATTTGAACTACCACTGGTCTGTGCAAATAAATTTAAATAATTAAAAAAATAGTCCTAACTTCTCTTCCCTGAGAATTGAATTCAGACCTAGATACAAATACAGTAGTCCCTCACCTATCGCTGGTGTTACGTTCCAGACCTGGCCGCGATAGGTGAAATCCGCGATGGGGAATTTATCGACTGATAGTACTTATTTAAGTATTTATATTGTAATTGTTTGGTAAGTTTTCATTGTTTTAAGTGTTTATAAACCCTTCCCACACAGTATTTATTTTAGATACAGTATTTAAATACAGTATTTACAATTTTAGATATTTTTTTTTAAAAAAAACCTGCCGATCGAGTTCGGCGGGCTGTTTAAATCTGCCGATCAACTTCCTCAGAAACCTGCGATGAAGTGAAGCCGCAGTAGGTGAAGCGCGGTATAAAGAGCTGAAAGCATCATAGTGGGGGAAGAACTCTTGGAGCTGTTTAAACTCCTACCCTAGAATTTCATCTCAGGTTCACTAAACAAATAAGGTGCTCTATAGGTGAGCTTCAGTCCTACCACACAATTCTTGTGGCATCCAAATAGATGCCACATGCAAGAGAGGGGAACAAATTAAATTCTACATGTTGTGGGATTGTGTTGTTATATAATTTTTGAAAAAATAGAATAAGGGGTCTGTTTTTAAACACTTTTAACGTGCAAGAAAGAACAGAAACAAAAAAATGGACGGTACACAATGCATACAGTAAATATTATTCTCTTTTAAACTTTCAAGTAGTAGTTTGTAAATTAAATACCATTCCATTGGCTGTTTTTGGTTACATAATTTGCAAACGTGTTGTTTCTATAAGAAAAAATAACATTCTCTTCAAAAAATAAGTGCATTTTTATAATGGTTTAATAGCCTTAAACTTTGATAAGATGCCAGCCATCGTTAACTAATTAAAATCCAGATGGCAACTTGAATTCATACTCAGCCCCCAAAGTAGAAACTACGTGACTTTAATCTTTATGCTTAAAGTCTTAAGCACATAAAAGGATATCAGGAACACTATATATACCTGCAGTAATTACAACTGTGTTGTCTCATTTGCAGATTAAACTTCCCCCAAATCAATTGTTTTACATCAAAAGTTAAAGTCCCAATAGTATAACAACATATCAGAGGCCCAAGGAAGGAAGGAAACTCTGGATTTGATTTCAATTAATGAACCAAGGAGAAGGAAGGTGGAAAGTTATTGACTTTCTAGAGTTTGGCTGCACAGACCCAACTTTTTCACACCTGTCCCAATAGCAATGTCATACCATTTTGCATACTCCATCGTTTATAAAAAATAATAAGGCAAATTTCTGAAGGTCTTTCTTGATCCTCAAGTCAGTACTGTAGGGTAACAAATACCTCACATTGGGAAGCTGTTATGATAATGATTATTTGCTAAGGGAGGTAAGGTCGGCTAGGGCAAGAAAAAGTGTGATCCAAAATCTGTATTGATTAAAAAACCGACTTAAGCCTACCGAAAGAGTCAGTTTGATGTATTGATTAAGGCATTAGGTTAAACTTTGGATGGGTGACTTCACGCTAATGTCAACCTAGGAAATCATTTCTTAAAAAAAACTTACCAAGAAAACTTCAGGAGCTAAACCAAATACTAGTTACCAGGAGTCAAGACTGACTCAAAGACACCCCCTCTCTCTTTAAAAAAAAAAAAAGATCTACACCACTTCAAAATTATGATCTTAGCCTCCTAGTTCATATGGCACAACATCTGCAGTGAACTTTTAAAACCATTTTTTCCCTTTTGTTTTTTTAGGACACAGAGAAGCGCACCCCGCTTCATGTTGCTGCTTTCTTGGGAGATGCGGAGATCATTGAGCTCCTTATCTTGTCCGGTATGTATCTTTTCTGTTTGAGAATTATGAAAGCAAAATTATTGACATGCTCATAAATGCTACAGAATGAAATGCCTCATTTGGTAATGCAAACTAAGAGGTTTAATACATGTAATACATCGATTGTTACATCTGCCTCTCTCAGCTTGTACCGTTCATATATATTGAATTTCAATTTCTATGCCAGTTGGTATTTACTCGAATTGAATATGGGAGGGCCACCAGGATAGGAAAGCTTGCAATATATGTCTGGGTTGGTAACTGCACAATGTTACTTTTTTGTTGTTGAAAGCATTCTAAATACAGTACTACTTTTTCCAGTGTTCAGTCTGTAGCAACTTGGCACTGTGAAATGTTAAGCTTCTCTCAAATACTGCTTTGGCTCACAAAATGGTTTTTGTAACTGATTACTTGTTAATGCCAGTGTGTTAGCCACATAACTTTAAAAAAATGAACAGTAATGCCAATTTTTTTTCAAAACCCAACATAAAGATAAACCCAACATATAGTGTTATGAAGGACTCAGTGGAAAGCTTATTTTATTTAATCACTTTGAAAAGTTGGCTATTTTCTTTGTTGCTGGAATGCCTTGAAAAACTCTGGTTCTGAAAGCAGCTTTTTGCAATAATGAGTTTGGACTACTGATCACACTACTCTTGAGTTATTGTGGCTCCCTAAGGAGTTTATGGAGTTGTTGCCAGCACATCTAATGGGCACAAGGTTGCAATCACCTGGTACAAGACTAGGCTTTTAGACCATTCTTGCCCTATTCTAGTAATATCTGCCAGTCAAATATTTCTGATGGCATTTAATACTTAATGAATGACTATCTCCGTCCAAATACAGTGGTACCTCTACTTAAGAATGCCTCTACTTAAGAACTTTTCTAGATAAGAACCGGGTGTTCAAGATTTTTTTACCTCTTCTTAAGAACTATTTTCTTCTTAAGAACCTGAGCCCGTAAAAATTTCCCAGGAGATTTGAAAGCGGCATGAAAGCCCGGCCAGTTTCCTGCCATTCCCGTTCGGTTTCTTTCCCTGGCACAGTGTATGTGAAGCAGCCTCGCGTCGAGTGTATGGGAGGCGCGTGCGCCTCCTCGCCACCTCGGAGTCCCTCTTTTTTTTTTAAGTCTTAAAGTTTTAGATTTTTTTTATTCCCCTCACTTCACCTTCTTCCTTCGGCAGTGACTGTCCTCCTCCTCTTCTTCCTCCTCCACCTCCCACCCAAACTCCAAGCTTTTATTTCTTTCCGCATTATTATTTATTTCTTTCCGCATTATTTGCTATTACATTGATTCCGCATTATTTGCTATTACATTGATTATTATTTATTTCTTTCCACATTATTTGCTATTACATTGATTCCTATGGGAAAATTGCTTCTACTTACAAACCTTTCTAGTTAAGAACCTGGTCACGAAACAAATTAAGTTCTTAAGTAGAGGTACAACTGTATCACTAATTCTTAATCCTTTCTAGAAGTCCAGAAGTTCATAACTACCTATGTCTGAAAAATAAGGAATGTTCCATTATCTCATAAAAAGAAGACAACCATTTCTTTTCAATATACAATTCTGAGTGCTTCTGGTTTGTGATCAAAACACACTTGTGATCAAAACACACTTGTAATCAAAACCAGTCAGAAATAGGAAGCATAAGGTTTTTAACAAGACAAGAAAATGTTTCTTTAAAGTATTAGATCTAAATGGGCATTTTATTTCAGACAACTGCACTGAAAAAGCTAGAGGTAACTTGGAATAAAGACTGGAAGTAGTAGTGGTAGCAGCAGTGGTGTGGAGACTGAGAAGAGAAACATTGAAAGGAGTGCACCAAACAGCTTTTTTTTTTTGGCGATCATTTTCTTAAAATTAGTACCACATGGGGCTTCCCTTGCAGATCACCCAAAAGCAAGTGCAACACATCATTGGCATTCCTTGGCATGCCCATGTAACATTTCTGCTTCACAAGTTGTGTTGATAGCAAATTTATTTCCAACTGATCTATTTCAAGGTTCTGATTATCTATGAAGGCCTGGTTACTTTGTCTTCTATGGTATCTGCCGGGATGATTTGATCTGGCATATTTGGCATGCTGTGGTGCTTTTGTTTAAAACATGCCATCTGACACAGCACCTGCCATCTGGAACTAAGGTTCCCCACCCTTCAATGCATGGGCTTTTTGCTCATGCTTTTCCGGAACCCCTATTAGATTGTGCAAGTTTGCTTTTGCTCCTGTCTAATTTGCTGCCTTGTTTTTGCTTATTATTACATTGTTTTATTCCTTTTAATGTTATCTTTTTGCGAACCTCTCAGAGTCATTGGGAATTGGATAGTATGCAATGGGATAGATAGCTGTGGTGGCACAGTGGTTAGAATACAGTACTGCACACTACTTCTGTTGCCTGCCAGCTGCCTGGATTTTGGCTGTTCAGATCTCACCAGGCTCGAGGTTGATTCAGCCTTCCATCCTTCCAAGGTGGAGAAAATGAGGACCCAAATTGTTGGGGGCAACATGCTGACTCTGTAAACCACTTAGAGAAGGTTGTAAAGCACTGAAAAGCGGTATATACGTCTGAGTGCTATTGCCATTCCTATTATCCAGACTAGGCAACTTTCTTACAGTAGAGAGCTGTACTGTTTAAAAATGTATATATTTGATCCTGGATGCTGGAGGCATGTTGCTGATAATATCATGGGGCTCAATTTGGAAGGTTAAGAGTTGAGTGAAAGGTTAAGGGATGAATAAAACCCCATTTGCTCCTCACAACCTTCCAAATTGGGAAAATAAGACGTTGCAGAGATTAACTATGATCCATAAAGACATCTGATAAGGCAAGCACAAGTTGCTCATCCTTACTTTATGTAGATATAGCATATTTCCACTTCTTACTACCATATAGCATGGTATCACATGAGAAGTCTTAGCTGGAATTTTAACATTTTGATGCATTTATTCAATTCTTGCAGATTCCAAATTTGAAAGAATTTTTACCAAGGCTGATTGTAGAGACAGATAGTTTTTACAATGTCGGATTAATTATAGCTCTGCAGATTTATTAAATATTTTTTTAGCTATCAAAACTCAAGCCATATATTTTTAAGGCAAAACAAATCCTTTTGGGTATTTTTGAATGAAACTGGGCTTGCGGGCCTGTTGTGTTTTTGTTTTAAAGTTGAATAAATAAAAGGGTTTTTTATTCTACAATTGAAATAGTTGTATTAAAATCATAATAACATTCTATCAGTTCTATAAAAATGTATGGTTATTACTTTTTCACTAATGAGCATAGCTGCTTAATGTTATTTCAATGAGATTAAAAAATGGCAGAACACAAATAAAATTAAGCAATGGAATAGAAAATTTATATAATTGGGGAAGCATCTATTTTTTGAAAATTATTTCTTTCCCACTATGAAAAATTGATATGTGGCCAAGAGTTATTCTTCTTCAAATAAGAGCAGATACACAAAACAGAAAACCAAAAACTAATTCTGAATGTGAAAATTCACACATCTACTTAATACAGTATTACTTATTGATTAGCTATTAGGCAGTCCTTACATTGAATGTACTTATACTAGCAAAGCCCCAAAAATAGAAGACATAACACATACAGTATAATATTTGAATGTCAATTGTATAAGAAGGAGATATCTGTTATCTGAACTGCACATTAGACAAATAACCTATTGGGATTCTTGTATTAAAACAGCATATTTCATATGCGACCAGAATGCAAAAATTACATATAACCTGACCCTTTATTTGTCCAAAACAGTACAGTTGAGAACTGTATATATGGATCAGATTGAAGTTAAATGTCACGTAGAAATATGATTTGCATTTTCTTATTGCTTTTATTCCACTGTTAACATAGGATCTTATTACTGTATGTTTTATGTTTTGTATTCTGATATGGCTTATTGGCTAATCAATATAATATTACATTATTTCTGAGAAAAGATAAAAGATACTTAGAAAAACTATAGAATACAAAGTTAAGAAAAAGAAACTTTTTAATAGTTGATGCTAAAAAGAAAAGCAAAAGCACAGTAGATAAGAGAAGAAAAAGAAAAATACTTAAAAAAGCAACTTCCAATCTTCTTTGCAGAAGTTAAAAAAAGATACTTATTGTCACTCTGTCCTGTGAATGTTATATCACAGTTTGGGCTATTTTTTAAACTGAAGATTTCTGTCGGAAAAATAAAAAACTCAGGTCTAATAAGTTTGATTAATGAGGCATAAAATGAGACAATTGATTGTTTTCCCACGACTGGATCCCCATTATTGTCTTTAAGTTACTTTGAAGAAGGGTCATAATGAAAAGATGCTTTGGAGTGGATTAAATAAGTTGTGACTATACCTAAGAGACAGAAGGAATTAACTGCAGCCAGTACAACTGTCTGACAGGTGAGACCTAAGTTTACAGAATATATGTGGGTGGAGAAAGTATCTCAAAAGGGATCTTCCCTAGTTTGGGGAAGAGCAAAAGTAAGGTAGGGAAGAGGTGCTTTCAGATTTCCAAGATTCTGTTACTATAAACTTTCAGTAAAAGTAGTATAAGACTCAGGGTTCTGGTTTCCCATCTGGACTATTTTGAAGGTCTTATAGTGGTACAGTATATCAGAAATATCCCAGTCTGTGCATTGATTTGATTTATGTGAAAGATATATATCTGAACATATGACCATAGGTTTAGAACAATTTAAAACATTAAATAACAACAACAGCAGCCTTGTCAAAACCTTGTCACTTTGGGACTTTCGAATTCAAACTGTCAAGGTTTTGAAACACAATACATCGGACCTCACGATTGTGGGAAAGAAAAAAGTATGGATCATTGATGTCGCCATACCAGGTGATAATTGAACTGATGAAAAACAAAAAAAACCTCAACGATATCATGATTTTAAAATCAAACTACAATGACTCTGGCATAAACTAGTACAGGTGGTCCCAGTAATAATCGGCACATTGGGTGATGTGCCAAAACACCTCAGCTGGCAATTGAAAACAATAAACACTGTCAAAATCATGATCTGTCAGTTGCAAAAGGGCACCGTACTTGGATCTGCGAAAATACATCACATAGTCCTAGATGATTGTGATATTGTGAAACGAAATCCAGCGTATCAATCTTGTTTGCTGTGTATTACTGTTTTTTCTGAATAAAATAATAATGATAATGATGATAATGATAATAAACCAAGTACAAATACATTGAGGTCTAACTCAAAAACTTCTCAACATAAAAATAAATAGAAGCCAAGCTTACTTAACATTTTAATTTAAGGCTTGGTGGTCTTTAAGGCCTTAAAGAAGGCGAATAAAGTAAGGCACATTTTCTGGATCCCATCAGAGCACAGTAATAGAAAAGACATGGAGCATGTCCACTTTATCAGTTCTTGTGATTTGGGCACAATAATTTAAGATAGGTGGTTCCAACAATTTTCTGCTTCTGCGCACTGTGTAGAGCTACTACCTCCAAAGTAGAAAAGGCAGGGCTAGATAAAATGATAGTTAGAACTCAGCATAATCAGTCTCCTCGCATTTCCCCTCCTACACATCCTCTTTCCCCCAGAAATCATCCCAATTGGAAAAGAAGGAGAATAAAAGTATGGAAAAATAATATCTGCTGGAAATTGCTTCTTATTAACCACATGACCAGAAACTGGCTGTGAAAGTCACAAAACATGATTATAAGTAACAGCTTTGAGATTGTGACATAAGTCATTTTTCCCATACCATCATAACTTCAAACCACTGTTAAATAGCAATAGTACTTAGACTTATATACCGCTTCACAATGCTTTACAGCCCTCTCTAAGCAGTTTACAGAGTCAGCAGATGGAAGGTCTAGTCAACCTTGAGCCAGTGAGGACTGAAGACCTGGCAATCAGCAGAATTAGCTTGCAATATAGCATTTTAACACCATGGATTTTTATGGTCATAAATCAAGAGCCACTTGTGGAAGAATCCACATTCCAAATGTTTGCTTTTTTACCGAATTGATAAAATTGATCTTCCTCCCAAGATAGTGTGTAAGGATTATGGAGATAATGAATATGAACCCATTGGGATGCTTAAAATATGTTTTCTGGATGTCAAGCTTTGTTTTTGTGCTTCAGTATTGGTGGAGACTTTGGTGCAAACATTGGTGAATATTATATTCAAAAACCTATTTTAGAGAACTCTTTCTTCTAAAGTAGCAATTTAAGTTATTCTCAAAGGAAATGGGTGACATACAAATGAAATAAATAAAGTAACTGATTAATAAATATGTATATCGATAAATCAATACACCTTCCTTTTCTGACCTGGCAGGTCAAAAACGTGACCTCATGTTTTTGAGGTTTGGTCAATGCTTCCTTTTTGGGTTTGTGTGTTATTTCTGGCTGCTTTTCTGGCTGCCTTGTAGTCCAACCCCCTGCTTAGGCAGGAAACCCTACCCCACTTAAAACAAATGGTTATCCAAAATCTTCTTAAAAGCTTCAATGTTGGGAGCATTCACAACTTCTGGAGGCAAGCTTATTCCATGGATTAATTATTCTAACTGTCAGGAAATTTCTCCTTAGTTCTAAGTTGCTTCTCTCCTTCATTAGTTTCCACCCATTGCTTCTTGTTCTACCCTCAGATGCTTTGGAGAATAGTTGACTCCCTCTTCTGTGTCGCAAACCCTGAGTTATTGGAACACTGCTATCATGTCTCCCCTAGTTCTTCTTTTCATTAAACAGTTCCTTCAACCTTCCTTCATGTTTTATCCTCCAGTCTCCTAATCATCTTTGTTGCTGTTCTCTGCGCTTTTTCTAGAGTTTCAACATCCTTTTTGCATGGCGGCGACCAAAATTTAATGCAGTATTCCAAGTGTGGCCTTACCAAGGCCTTATAAAGTGGTACTAACACTTCACATGATCTTGACTCTATCCCTCTGTTAACACAGCCTTGAACTCTTTGTCAGCTGCTGCACACTGTTGGCTCATATTTAAATGGTTGTCCACTAGGTCTCCAAGGTCCCTCTCCCAGTTACTACTGTTGAGCAAGGTACTACATATACTATACCTGATCTCATCTGCCAATTCCTTCAGAACCTTGGGGTGTAATCCATCCGGTCCTGGTGATTTGAATTCATCTAGGGTAGAGTTGGGTTGAGTAGGGTAGGTGAAACTCTAAAGTGCCATTATTTATCAAGAACATCACTGCTTGTACTCCTTTTTGAGTAATACAAGGTTATGACTTATAAATTACTTTGCTGTAATGCCGCTCTCTATCAGACTAATGCATTTTCATTTGTTAAAAATAGGTCTACATTTTGGATGATGCTTCATAAAGGATGAATTGGTTGAATACTGATCAGCCTAAACAGCAGACAGCAAAACTCCTCAAATCTTTTCTGTTCATTTTTTATATTTAAAGTAATGCAAGAAGGATTTATAACCTGTAGCAGTCTTACCGGGGAGGCTAGAACCTGCAAAAAGAATTGGCCCATTGAATTTCCCTCAAGGCTCAGGAGAGACATTTGATGAAATATGCTCATAGTTAGCCTTGTGGCACATGAACTGGTGCACCAGCAGTACAAATAAACATAGCATGTAATGAATAAAGCATATGTCCTTTGCATGGAGACATATCAGGAATGGGCCTCTGGGTTACCATTAAACAGAAATTATTCAGAGTTAATGCAGAAGACCTGCAGCCAGATGTCTCAAAACAGCACGGTGAAACCATAGCCAGCGTGACTGTTTATGTAGGTTGAAACTGTCAAATTGAGATTGTGAGGCAGGGGATAAAAGGATTTTGGAAATCCTGTTTGAATTTATATATAATCGAATAAGAGAACCTGTGTTTTCACATCAGGGATTTACGGTTCGATATCAGACTTATTTAGCCTGCACAAAAAGTTGCCTGCTCTCTAAGGCTAGCAGCAATTTCTCTAATTTTTAAAACTGAAAACCATTTGGGTGTGACAGATTTTTATCAGGAGCATGCTTCAAAGAGAGAGGGGCTATCCTTCTCCCCTTTCTGCCACCCTGCCAAAAATAGCTCTTGCTTTCATAAAATTAGTTTCAGCACAAAGGAGACTCCCTCCCCCTAATGTTAATTTATTTATATGTCTAATTAAACTTATACTATCAAGGGCCACGGTCCCATAACGGTATAAATCTCCCCTCCATGTTTGCTGCGCCCCTGTTGAAATCACCCCCGTCAGCACAGCTTTAAATTTAATAAAGAACCATGTTATGATATGATTATTAGCTACACAATTCAGAGCAGATTAGGTTGTTTGATTCTTGCTAGCTGTGGGCCAAAGGCGGTGTTCAGCAGCACAGCAAACTTCAAAGAGAAGTGTGGCTCTTTGAAGCTGCTAAAATGAATGTCTGAGCACATCTTCAGGACACTTAATATTGGTTAGGACTGTGTTGGGTTTGTTAAAGAGCGAGCTGCACAGTGACAGTTCTACCCCAAGGTTCCATAGAGTTACATGTGCTCTGATTAGTGTGGTCCTTATTCTTTATTTTATTAATTGGATTTGTATGCCGCCCCTCTCCAAGGACTCGGGGCAGCTCACAACATATATAAAAAAACCATAGCAATACAACAATCCAATCAATATAGTTAAAAACCTTAAAAATCCTAATACTCTAATACAGAATATCAGCCAGATAATCAGGAAGAAGCACTTAGTTTATGGATTAATGCCAGGGGTCCCCAAACTTTTTACACAGGGGGCCAGTTCACTGTCCTTTGGACTGTTGGAGGGCCGGACTATAAAAAATACCTATGAACAAATCCCTATGCACACTGCACATAGCTTATTTTAAAGTAAAAAACAAAATGGGAACGTACTATTTAGAGGGGGGGGAGGGAAGAAATCTGAAATTCATATATGTTTATGTTTTGTTTTTAATTTTCTTTTGTTAACATCTGATTAGCTATACAAGGTTTTCTTGGCTTATAGAAAAATGTATAAAGAAAGAAGGAAGCACTTTGGCATAATGGTTAATAAGTTAGAAATATAATTGGTGTTGTACTTTTTTGAGGAGGGAATTTAATTAAAAGAAAATGAATGTAACTGGATCACAAAATTAGAAAAAAAAACTTTTGCAACTTTTTTGATGATTGATATTAGTTACTAACAAAATACCGCATTATATTCATGGAAAATTAGATGTGCTCCTGTCACTCACCTGTGGGCCTGATAAATAGCCTCAGCGGGCCGCATGTGGCCCGCGGGCCGTACTTTGGGGACCGCTGGATTAATGCTCTTCTGCCAACAATATTGTCTTGTCTCTGAATGTGAGGAGCAGAAGTAGATCTCGGAGAGTTGCTGGTTGAGATTTATGGAAGTTGTAACCTAAAATATGTTGCCGAATAGTGGTCCATTTTATGTAACAGAGCCATATTCTTTGAGCCAGCAAGGCAGTATAATATCAGGGTCACATGATTTTAAAATAAAAAGTACCGGTAACTAATTTGAATGGCTCTTTTGCAGCAGTGGGAAAGGTTCCATTCTTAATCAGACATTCTGAATAGTTGCTTTTAAAATACATTTAAATACATCAGTGAAATTAAATGTACAGATAACTTCTCTATGTTAGATAAACAGCACTTTGAAAATTTGCAAAGGCAGAGGATGTGGAAGCCAGATCTGATTAAAAAGGCACTACTATACTTCTGTGGTATGTTTAGAAATGTGTTTCATTTCCCAGGAAAATTTACACCTTATTTTTTCAGAGATTGCAGTCAAGCAATCAGTAAAACTGTGAATTCCTTTCTTCTTCTTTTTTTTAAGGTATTATATCAAAACTATGTAATGTATTGGGCCTATTGATGACAAAAATATTTCTTCCATCTTCTGTTTAAATCTTATTGAACAACAATAGGATACTAGAAATAAAAAACACAACTTGGAGAAACAGCCTATTCACAGAAGGGATTTGCGATGGAATGAAGAAAGCAAGTAGTATTGATAAGGACTATCTTTTATTTTAAAAATAGTAGAATGAGGATTCTACTAATAGAATAGGGAACAGTCACTCAGTTGAGATGGACGGTTATAGAAATTGAATGAATGAACAAATAAATGAATGTCCACTTTATTTTAGGGTTTAGACAATGAATCCAATAATGCAATAAAATGCTGTCTTAGCGAAGCTATGAATTTTGGCCCTTCCCCTGCTTCTCCGCTTTCTCATTTGCTCCAGATATAGATTTAGAGGGCAGTTGGCCAGTGCACATGAACTAAATTTTGTATAGATAGATGGATAGCCACAGAATAGGATGTGTATGATCAGTATCAACAATGCAAGTGATGGAACTGCCCAGTCTTTAATCGTGTTATAAGCAAATGGCTGATGCCTTTCATGATTTTTTAGTAACTGGTTAAAGCATCAGATTAGAAACTGTGAGACGGTGAGTTCTAGTCTTGTCTTAGGGTCAGTCACTCAGTCACAGTGTTATTTTTGTGGGAAAAATAAGAGAAGAAAAGGCTATTAGATATGATTGCCATCTTGAGTTATTTATAAAAATAATAAAGGCAATCACTCAATCAATAACTTTGATTACATTTTTGATGCCTTTGATTAGAATAGAATAGAATTCTTTATTGCCGAAGTGTGATTGGACACACAAGGAATTTGTCTTTGGTGCAGGTGCTCTCAGTGTACATAAAAGAAAATATACATTTGTCAAGAATCATGATGTACAACACTTGATGATTGTCATAGGGGTCAAATAGGCAATGAGGAAACAATCAATATTAATAAAATCTTAAGGATACAAGTAACAAGTTACAGTCATACAGTCATAAGTGGGAGGAAATGGGTGATAGGAATTATGAGGAAAAAACTTGTAGTAATAGTAGTGCAGACTTAGTAAATAGTTTGACACTGTTGAGAGAATTATTTGTTTAGCAGAGTGATGGCATTCGGGGGAAAACTGTTCTTGTGTCTAGTTATCTTGGTGTACAGTGCTGTGCAGTGATATTTTGAGGGTAGGAGTTTAAACAGTTTATGTCTAGGATGCGAGGGGTCAGTAAATATTTCCCCTGCCTTCTTTTTGACTCATGCAGTACAATGGAAGGCAGATTGGCAGCAATTGTTTTTTCTGCAGTTCTTATTGTTGTATCCTGTAATGGCTACCTTGTAACTCTGTAAATAGTTTGTTCCTCTTTCAGCGCTGTCTGAGCCCAAGCAGGAAGTCGCTCCTGATTGGCTCAGACGCGGCCGGCTCTAGCTTTGGCGGGAACCGCAAATATATAAAAGGAGCGGTTTCTCCAGGCAGAGTCAGTCGGTACTCGCTGAATTGTCACTTTACCTTGCTGAGCTGTCACTTGTTCTCTGAGCTGAATAAAAGTACCGATTGCTCAAAACCCTGTCTCTGGGTCTACTTCACTGGCGACGAACAGACGGAAGAAACTTCGCGTGCAACATGGACAAAATCCAGATCGGCCAGGCTCCGGAACTCTTCGATCCCGAGAAATCGACATGGGACGAGTACATGGCCACCTTCGAGATCTTCCTCGAGGCGGCGGGAATGCAGGACGCCAAAGCCGATCGCAGACGGGCTATTTTCCTTAACTACTGCGGCGCAGAAATCCGTAGACTTGCCCAAACTCTCACCGAACCGGAACAAGCAAGAGCCACAGCGTGGGACGTCCTACAACAAAAACTGGCGAGCCATTTCAAGCCGACCAAACCAGCCATGGTTTTTCGGCATCAATTCCACATGATGGCTCAGAGGGAAACCGAGTCGATCAGCCAGTTTACAACGCGGCTTCGAACGGTACTTGCTCAATGCAAGTTTAAAGACCCGGAAGCTCGCCTCACCGACGCCTTGGTTTTCGGCATGAAAAGCAGCACGGTGAGAAATAAACTCCTCATCGAAGAAGAGCCGAGCCTACAAACCGTGATTAAACTGGCGCAAACCGCAGAAGCAGCCGACGCAGCGGCGAGAGAATTGAAAGAGCACGGAAGGCGAGAACTCATTGCAAAAATCGACTCCGCGTCTCCCAGCGCCGTGGAAACAGACAACAGCCAACAAATTCCCAGCGGAGACAACTGCCTCCTGGTGCAAGACCAGCCGAGACACCTGAGAGCTACTCACCCAGCCCCCTGCGCGGGCTGCCGGGGAAATCACCAGCGCCATCGATGCCCCTTCCGAGACGCTACATGCCGCCGTTGCAACCGGAGAGGCCACATCGCCATCGCATGCAGAGCAACAGCGCCAGAGGAAACATTTGCCACACCGCAATACCAGCGACCTCAAAACCAGACCCCCCAAGCGCGAGAAAGGAGACCATTCCGCAACGCGGGTCAAAGGAACTACTCAACCGCTAACCGCGACTACTATAGAGGTAACTCTCAATTTTCCGTGAATAACACGGCAACCAAAAAAGGGGCTAAAATTGTTATATCACTGTTACTCAATAACCAACCTTGCTCAATGGAGCTGGATACGGGCTCTAGATATACCATCATGCCCTGGGAAAAATTTAAACTGTATATGCCTAATGTATCTAAGGCTGACCTAAATCAAACCTCTTTGGTGATTAGAGACTTTCAGGGGGGAGTAATCTCGGTCTTGGGAACAGCAAATGTACCTATCGCATTCAAGAATGTTAAATGTACCCTTCCCATGCTTATTGTAACAGGGGCCAAGCACTCTCTTCTGGGTTTAGCATGGATGGAACCACTGGGGATCGAGATTTCGGGTGTGTGTAATGTAAACTGTTATGATATGCCTAACTTTGTGAAAGAGTTCCCTGAAGTGTTCAGCCCCACACTGGGATTGTATAAGGGGCCCCCTATATCTTTCTCTATTGACCCCAAGGTCCCACCGATCAGACTAAAACCTCGCAGGGTCCCCCTGCCGCTCCTCCCCAAACTAGACATACAGCTGGACAAACTCATTAGCCAAGGTATTTTGGTCCCTGTGGAACAGGGGCCATGGGAAACTCCCATAGTTACCCCTCTGAAGCCAGATGGCTCTTTAAGAGTTTGCGCTGATTACAAATCGACCCTAAACAAGGCACTCCAACACCACCCCTACCCCATCCCGGTTGTGCAACAACTGCTACACTCCCTGGGGGAGGGAAAAAGGTTCGCAAAGATCGACCTGGCGCAAGCTTACCAGCAACTTCCGGTCGATGAACAAACAGCAAACGCTCAAACAATTGTAACGCACAGGGGGGCTTTCAAATGCACGAGGTTACAGTTTGGGGTAAGCATAGCCCCAGGAATATTCCAGAGCATTATGGAACGCCTATTGTCAGGGGTAAATGGGGCCATCCCATACTTTGATGACATCTTAATTGCAGGGGAAAACCAGGAACAAGTAAACAAAAGAATAAGGGAAGTACTTAAGAGGTTACAGGACAAAGGTTTAAGAATCAAGCCTGATAAATGTGTCTGGGGAACCAACAGTATAGAATTCCTAGGATATAAAATAGATAAGGAAGGTATCCACCCCACAACAGAGAAGCTGAGAGCAATTAGAGAAGCCCCAGAGCCACGAGATAAGAATGAGTTGCAGGCATTTTTGGGCCTCCTTAATTTTTATTCCGTTTTTTTAAAGCAGAAGGCAACAGTAGCAGAGCCTCTCCATCGTTTACTCCAGAAGGAAGCCCGCTGGACATGGGGGAAAACTGAACGTGAAGCTTTTTCTCAAATAAAAAATTTATTAACTTCTAAAAGTGTAGTAGTCCAATATAGTGCTTCACTACCCATTAGGCTCACGTGCGACGCTTCGCCGTACGGCATAGGAGGAGTCCTAGCTCACGTTCTACCTAATAAGACAGAGGCCCCAATAGCATTTTTTTCAAGAACCATGACCAGCACAGAAAGGAATTATAGCCAGTTAGACAAGGAGGCTCTAGCATTAGTGGCAGGGGTAAAGAAGTTTCACAATTACATTTTTGGAAGAAGCTTTGAGCTAGTAACTGACCACAAACCCCTACTAGGCCTGCTAGCCCCCAACAAGCCCACTCCACCTTTTATGTCTCCAAGACTAATCAGATGGGCTCTTTTCCTCTCAGGGTATCAGTATGAGCTCACCCACAAGGGGGGGAAGGAAATCAATCATGCAGACGGTCTCAGCAGATGCCCCATAACAGACTTAGTGGAAGACCCTGTTCCTTCCACAGATGTGTTAATGATAGAACTTGAGGAAAACCCACTAACCACAGCAAAAGAGGTAGCTGCACACACGCAGCAAGATCAAATCCTTAAACAAGTGGTGAACTGTGTTCTAAAGGGATGGCAAAATGATGTTGTGAAACCTGAATTGTGTGATTTTAAAAACAAAAGACTTGAGTTATCGTATGTAAAAGGTTGTTTGCTGTGGGGGGATAGAGTGATCATCCCCAAAAGCCTAAGGGGAAAGGTACTCAAAATGTTACATGTGGGTCATCCTGGGATTGTCAGGATGAAGAGCCTGGCAAGGGGGCATTTATGGTGGCCAGGGCTGGATGCTGATATTGAAAGTTGGGTTTCAAAGTGTGATCCGTGCCAAGAGTCACGGCCCAGTCCCCCCAAAACAACTCCGGCTGAGTGGGAACAGCCTGCTGGTCCTTGGTCTAGAATCCACATTGATTTTGCTGGCCCAGTGGGGTCTCAGTATTTTTTAATAGTGGTTGATGCCTTCTCCAAATGGTTGGAAATAATAGCAATGAACAACATAACCACAAGTGCCACTATCAAAGCATTGAGCAGACTGTTTGCATCCCATGGTTGCCCAGATCTCTTAGTGTCTGACAATGGGCCACAGCTAACAGCCAGGCAATTCGAATTGTTCCTAGATGGCCTAGGGGTCAGGCATGCCCTCATCTCGCCTTATTCGCCCTGGGCTAACGGATTGGCAGAACGTTACGTACGGGTGGAAAAGGAGGCATTGCGCAGGTCAGGCCCTGGGGATGTGCAACAGAACTTGGACCAATTCTTACTCACCCAACACATTACCCCTAACTCGCACACACATGTAAGCCCTGCAGAGTTATTGATGGGAAGGAAGTTGAGGTCACCACTAGACAGGTTAAACCCAAGGTTCTGTGTTAATAATAACCAAATGTGTACAAAACCTGAAAGAGAAATGTATTTGGGACAAAATGTATATGTAAAAAGTTTTGATGGAAATGTAAACTGGATGAAGGGAATTATTGTTAAGCAAAATGCACCTAAGACCTATGTTGTTAAACTAGAGGATGGTCGTTTGTGGAAACGACACATAGACCACATTCGGAAGCGAACAGAAAATCAATTGCCACAAACCGCTGACATGGACTCTCCCCCTTCAACAGACTTTAGTACATTGCCCGAAATAAGAGACACGCAAAGAGACTTATCGGGCCAGGGGGAACCATCCAGCGACGCCGAACCATCCTCGTCCTCCGAAGCCTTCGTTGGGCCCGCCAGGCCAAGTCCGCCACACCGGGAGAACAGTGGCGAGCCATCCTCCACAGTCAGTGGCGAAGGAGGAATTGAACTGCGCAGGTCAGCGCGAGCTCCTCAGAGGCCCCACCGATTGGACGACTTTGTCACATGGCTTTCTTGATGGATGTGTCCAACTATGAGGGGAGGGGTGTTGTATCCTGTAATGGCTACCTTGTAACTCTGTAAATAGTTTGTTCCTCTTTCAGCGCTGTCTGAGCCCAAGCAGGAAGTCGCTCCTGATTGGCTCAGACGCGGCCGGCTCTAGCTTTGGCGGGAACCGCAAATATATAAAAGGAGCGGTTTCTCCAGGCAGAGTCAGTCGGTACTCGCTGAATTGTCACTTTACCTTGCTGAGCTGTCACTTGTTCTCTGAGCTGAATAAAAGTACCGATTGCTCAAAACCCTGTCTCTGGGTCTACTTCACTTATTATTTTCAAAATAGTATTGTTTGGATATTTCCATCCCTGGCCTCACTAGGTCTTTCCTGCTGCAAGTTTTCTTTCTCTGTAGGAGGTATTAGTTTAAGAAAGTCAGTCCTTTTTGCTTCTCTTTCCTGCTCAACTCTCCAGGATTATTTTGGGAGTCAGCAGGGTTACATTGCCTTTGTTATCAGCCATCTTGAAACAAACGTCAAACATTGGGCAGTATGGTCTGAAACACATTCCATATTGCCTGCTGCTATGTTTAGTAAACCTCACTTTTGAGTAAGGTGGGATTTAAGAGATGTCCATTTGATTTGCAGGAGCTCGTGTCAATGCCAAGGACAACATGTGGCTGACCCCTCTCCACCGAGCCGTTGCTTCAAGGAGTGAAGTGAGTAATACATCCAATGCTTCAGGAATATATGCTTCAGAAGTTTCAACTTTAAAAAATGCACTACTGTTACTTTATCTCTTGAACACATATCTGTAAAGAACCGATTCAATATAATTGTCTATGTAATTCCAAGTTAGGTGTCTTGAATAATGGGCTACTATGTATATATTTAATGTGTTTACTTAGTAGTCAGCTGGATCAGGGAATAAAAGCTGTGAAGCAGGCATATTTGGGGGTGGTGTGGGGTTTCCGTTGTGTCCTGTTTCTGTTGTGTTCTCTATTGTTAACTTATTCAGGAAAATGCAGCTCACTTGTATCCGTAAGGCCCCAATAAACATTTTGTCTTCCTAAAACCTTGAGACTTCCAAAAGATTTATAAATAAATTAAGTTACAGCACAAGCTTCTTTACATTAACAATTTGGTGACTAAACAGAAACATTTTCTATTTTCCCAGAATTATTTGTGGGCCTGGTAATGATTGCATCGTATTCTTTGATGTGGTGATCATTTTTGTCTATGACACAGATGAATAAATGCTGAATTTAACATAAGAAAGGCTAGCATGCAAAGCTTGTGTGGTTTAGATGCATATATCTGGTTTACTTAATAGATTTGTACCATGAAATATAACCCCAGTCACTAATAGAAAGCATAAACACTTATTTGAGAAGAGAAATAGAATTAAAAGTTGGTATCTCATGCTGATCCAGAATTTTGCTTCTGGACAGGCCGGAACAGAAATCAACATACACCAAGTTCCTGTTGCTAGCAAGGAAACTAATTGAAATCTATTTGAAAGTTTTAAAGTTTCCAGAGGCTTGGAGAGCATAAATGTCTTCAAGAAACAAAAGCTGATATTTCCTTTCTTGTATAATTATGGATCCAGTAATTGGATTGAATCCCAGCCTTCACTTTGCCAGAACAACTGGAGAGAAGAGAACTTCCATTATTCTTCCTTTAACCTTCTTTGTATACAGGGGCTAGGCTAGTGGATAAGTTGCAAGTAAATACCACTTAAAAAGTAGAAAATCTAAGAGAAATGTTTGGCAATGTGATTACAATGCACATTAACTTAATCAGTTCAACCCAGCTAGGGGCAGGTTGCACTTACTGGCATACCAGTACGATGAGTGCGCATCCTGGCAATTTGGGCACTCTCCGGTGCACCCTGTGTGCACGATTTTGCTTTCGTGCATGCACAGGACGCAAGAAGCACTGGAATCTTGCAAGGGGACGCTCACGTGCATGAAATTTTGCCATTTTTTTTGCTTCCATGCATGCGTGGAAGCAAAAAATTGCCAAAATTACATGCAAGCTTCCCTTCACAAGATTTTGCTTCTGTGCATGCAGAAAAAAGACCTAAAATTCAAAAAAAGAGAGATGGCAAAGACGATACCGGAATGGTTGTGTGCCAATTGTGCAATCTGTGGGCCGCTATCGGAACAGCGCACCCTAGCATACTGGTAGGGACTCACCCCTGAACCTAACTCTATTTTAGACAGTGTGGTTACCTACATTGCAGTCAGTGGCAGAAAGGGAGATATTCTGCCTAAAAGCACCCTCAACTATTTATTTTTAAAAGTAAAACTGGCTTCATGTTGTCAGGTTGCTCACCAATACTGTCTTGTTATCAGTGTTGAAATAAGATTGCCAGGACTACTTCAACTGAAATTAGGAAATAATCCACAATTTATTTAATCTCTATTCTGGTGCAAGGAAAGAAAACATGAACTAAAATACCTTGAGTATCCTTGCTTTCGATTTATTTCCTGAGTTGTATTAGGAGTGCACAGGTTGCGCTGTAAAAAAGGGGAAATGGATCTAAACCATGCATTTGGTAAAGTAAGAGAGACTATAGGGAGTGCTTTGTAGTTGTTTTAATCAATGGTAGCATCTTTTCCAATCATTTATTAAAAGGTCTCAGTTTCCATCTGGGATAACTCCCTTTATCAGATCAAAAAGGCATCGGATGGAGTGAGCTATGGTTCACAACAGCTTATGGTTTGTTTGTTTTAAAAAAATCTTGTTAACCAGTAAAATGTTATCAGATTCTGGATTTATAAGGAATGCTGAAACTTCAACAATATTGCTTGGATTCTCGAGTGAACAATCCAGGAAAAGCAGTTGTTACTGTAGCTCTCTCTCTCTCTGATGGAGGCATAGAAATTGATTGAGGAAGTATAGAGGAAATAAAATGTTGCAGTCTATAAGAATTAGCTTCTGTCTAGTTTGCTGTCATGCTGGTCTCAAAATGGAATAAAACCTGCGTAGAGTACTGAAATCTTTTCTACTGGTTTCAAACCCATGAAGCAACCATTACAATCCCATTGGTGAGCATCCTCTTTCAAGTCCCTGTAAGTTCTGCCACAGTGCTTCTTTCCCCCTTCTTCTTTCACAGATGAAACAACTACAGCTGCCTGCCATCCCTCCACCACTGCTGTTGCTTCTAAGGTCTCTGGGAATGAGCCAGCTACTACCATCACCACCTTGTTGAGTGTTCTGTGTTTAAGACACCAGAAAAGTGGTCTACCATGCAAGGAGCCATTAATTCCACTGAACAGGGAAACCACCAAAGGGACAGAGGGAATGTGGCAAAATGTCCACATTCCACTGTTTCAGAAGCAGAAGAAATGACATCCTCTGTCATTGACCACTTCGTGAACCTTGGGCTCAGAGCAAAACTGATTTTTAACATGCTTATTGATACATTTAAAATCCCTAATGATCTTGACTATAAAATGAATTAATCATGTATAGTGTTCTTCACTGTAGCTAGCAGTCTTCTAAAATCAGACTCTCTTTGGAGAAAGAACACTTTTTGCTAAATGTAATTTCATTTTAAAAACACTCACTTATTGCCTTCTAACATCCTTGCAGAAAACATTCCTGAATGTTGCACTTTCTTTTAACAGGAAAAGTTATGTGATGATCCAATAAAGCATGGCATAACTTTATCTTTGACATTCCCAAGAGATTAGGATACCTGCTTAGAACAAGACTATATTAAAGGGAGACGGCAGTGTGTCAGAAAGTAGTGACGTGAAAGTTTGATTGGGCACATTCTCATCCCCTCCAATCATCTCTTATCAAAATATTGAAAATAATGCTCAAGGCAGCAAAACCTGTTTGACAAATTTCCTTAGGTCTGCAAGTTAATTCTATCTTATCCTGTCTGGAGTTATAGCTCAGTATGGTATTTTTTATACTTAAATATTCTATTCCCTCTTTTGTTTTACTCACTTAAGACTTAATAAGTGAGAAAAATAACCAAGTGTAGCTAAATTTTCATTTACAGTATAGTGTGCTCCCATTCTAAGCTGCCATTTTGCAGGGCATTTTCGTTTTCCAAAGTTGGGTCTACACAATCCATGCCAATGAATTGGCTGTTGAGAAAGTCTTCTTTTTCAAAGGCTGCCAGCTTGGCTTTTCTCCAAAGATTGGTGGAATTGCTTTTGCAACTATTTGGGTCTTTGCCAAGCCTAAGGGGATGAATTCTTAGAATTTGTTTCTAAATGTGAGTACTCTTTGGCTGCCTCAGTATTGGAGTTTCCCAGCTGTTGGCTTCTGGTAAAAGTCCACTGAAGGGGATTAGTAATGAACTACAAATCCTTGGGAAAAAAGGAAGGTGGATAGAAATTGCCACTCCATGGTTCACATTAATGGCATAATTTAACATCCAATGTCAAAAGAAAAGTGATAAAGCTATGATCTTGATATAAAACTTATTGGACTTGTTTTACCTGCCAAACCTGTTTGTTTCTATTGAACATGTTTAGATGATTTGTAATCTGTCTCAAATATAGTTGAACAGTTAAAAGTATTCACATACTTTTTGTTTTGTTTTTTGCAGCTCAGTTATATTTCTTTAGCACACACATACTGACATATATAGGTTAGAGTGCAGCAGCACTGCAGGCTACTTCAACTAACTGCTAGAATGCAGCTGCGAGAGCTATCATGGGCTTTCCTAAATATGCCCATGTCACACCAACACTCCGCAGTCTGCATTGGTTGCCGATCAGTTTCCGGTCACAATTCAAAGTGTTGGTTATGACCTATAAAGCCCTTCATGGCACCGGACCAGAATATCTCCGGGACCGCCTTCTGCCGCACGAATCCCAGCGACCATTTAGGTCCCACAGAGTTGGCCTTCTCCGGGTCCCATCAACTAAACAATGTCGTTTGGCGGGACCCAGGGGAAGAGCCTTTTCTGTGGCGGCCCCGACCCTTTGGAACCAACTCCCCCCAGATATCAGAGTTGCCCCCACCCTCCTAGCCTTTCGTAAGCTCCTTAAAACCCACCTCTGTCGTCAGGCATGGGGGAATTGACATTTTCCCTCCCCCTAGGCTTATAAAATTTATGTATGGTATGCTAGTATGTATGGTTGGTTTCTAAACTGGTTTTTTTTTAAATTAACTTAAATATTAGATTTGTTTATATTGTATTATTATTGCTGTGAGCCGCCCCGAGTCTGCGGAGAGGGGCGGCATACAAATCTGATTAAATAAACAAACAAACAAACAAACAAACAAACAAATAAACAAATAAACAAATAAATCTTACCACTGGCTCAAGGTTGACTCAGCCTTCCATCCTTCCGAAGTGGGTAAAAGGGGACCCAGAGTGTTGGGGACAATATGCTGATTCTGTAAACCACTTAGAGTGGGTTGTAAAAGCACTATGAAGCTGTACAATAGCAATTAGGTACATGTAGATTGATCATCATTCTGCTTTAAGCATATAATGAATCTGAAGGGCCAATTAAAAGAACAGTTCTGGAAGCTGCATGGTTTTCCACTATACCCATTGTCAGCCATGCATTGTGGGCAGATGTCTGCAAGTCAAAAGTCTTCATGTAGTAGTCTTAGTTAGTGAGGGAACCATATAATTATGTATATAACCAAATAATGTCCATGTGAATAAAGTCATTGATTACAGCTAATTTTCCCAGGTAAAATCGAAGTTATCTCAAGCTGAAAAAAACTTTCCACTCCTCCTTTTTCTCTCCCTAATATTTAGTAAGATGTAAGTTTTTTCCAGCTCCATTCCAATTGTTTGATGGCCACCTGTGAGAGGCATGGGTGTACATATTGAGTTCTTGACTTTCAAATCTTGGCTTGTTAGAATAAGAAAAAACAATTCCCCAGCTGCACATCACATTAAAACACACTAAGAAAAAATTATGCTGTGATTTATTTAATCCTTTGCAATGGCAGCAGAAGCAAAGTTGGAATGACTCAACTCATTCACACGAGGCCAGAATTCTTCAGAAGGCACTGTGAAACAGCTAACAACTATATAATCTAGATTAAACCAGTAAAATGTACTTTTATTTTGCCATTTTTACCTCCCACTCTCCTAAAAAGGATTTTAAGTGACCCACAACTTTCCTCACTGCTTCTGCCTCTCACACTGCTGAGAAACATTAAGTCAATCAGCTGATCAATCATCAAGCAGCAAAAACCGTGTCTAGTCAGTGCCTCATTTCCCCTTTTTTATTTGCATTTTGTATGATATGTATTTGATTTGTAATTTCTTCTACCAAAATGGAAAGTTATCGGCTAAGTAGAGGGAGCTATAAAGCCACCAAGGTTTTGTCCTTTGGTACTTTTTAAAAAGTTAATAATAGCGCATCAGTCCAAAGCAATGACAGCTGATTCTCTGTAGGAGGAAGGTGAGGCTAGATTGAGCCAAGGAATTTTGAGGGAGGGTATACAGAAGAATTCCCACCAGTGGAAAATTGATAAGCTCTCCAGAGCTGTCAGAGAAACCATTTTAAGTGTGATTTCATATACTCTGCAACCCAACCAGGTAGATACCAGTTCACTTTCTTGCCAATGCTGTATGATAACAGAAGACTTCAGACTGGATGCAGAGTTACACATTTGATAAGTGTTTTCAGTTACTTAACAATCCAAATCTAAGCCTACTGATAAATAGTCTTCACTAAGTTGGATCTGAATAAACATGGTTTGATATTTTAGTTTGGGAATGATGGAGTTTGCAACCCTACATATCCGGTTGGAGAACTATCGGAGAAGTATGATTTACAGGAAATTGTACAGGAATATGAATTTATCTCAAAGTAGGCTGTTGACTATAGCATTTTCTTCCATATTGAGCACTGTTGGATTTAAACACTTCAGTCAAGCTAGAGAAACATTTCTATGGCTATTCAACACAGTATGCATAAAGGTAATGGAGTCAATCACATACATACGTACGTACGTACGTACGTACGTACGTACATACATATATTCATACTTGTATATATAGGCTACTGTTCAGTATAAAATTTGTAAATTTAATCTATAGTTTCTAATAAATGCTTTCCTTGTGATTTAATTGTGTGACCTTCTAGGAAGCCGTACAAGTATTGATTAAGAATTCAGCTGATGTCAATGCCAGAGACAAGAATTGGCAGACACCCCTACATGTTGCAGCTGCAAATAAAGCTGTGAAGTGTGCGGAAGTGATAATTCCACTTCTGAGTAGTGTCAATGTCTCCGACAGAGGAGGTCGGACAGCATTACACCATGCAGCTCTGAATGGCCACGTTGAAGTGAGTGCCTTAATAACATTGTTCTTTTACTTTGAAATCTGTCTGGTCTGTCAAAATCATTTGCCTTTATGTGATGTGAGCTGAACACCAGACTCAGAATTGTTCTGCTAATTTGAATCCAATGGATTGGGTAAAATGAATAAATAATCAATCAATCAATCAATCAATCAATAAAAGTAAATACATTTGTTAAGTAGAAATCAACATTAAGTCAATTGTTGCATAGTCTATAACTATTGACTGATGTACATTTTGGGGCTGTTCGCTTTTTTTAGATGGTGAGTTTACTTTTGGCTAAAGGAGCAAATATCAATGCCTTCGACAAAAGGGACCGAAGAGCTTTACACTGGGCAGCATACAAGGGTAAGAGAGTTCTTTTTTTCTTGTTAGCAAAATGTCTGTAACATGATTGGCAATAAGTAGTAGCAGTCATAATAATTACAATACGCAAGATCTTCCCTTAATTTAATAAAGATATTTCTTGTAGTTCTTTGAATTTCTTCTGTTGTTTGATATATTCTTCTAACGTTAATGTTTGATAATTTATTTCTGTTTGCATCTTAGGGTTAAATAAATCCCAGGTTTATATCACATTTTAAGGAGGAAAAATTAAATTAAAAGTTAAAAGTCTTTAAATTAAAAATATTTGCTCACTTTTCATTTGAATATTTTTTAAATATTTCAAACTGAAGTGGTTTTTCAACTCTTGTATGGTTCAGAGTTCATGTAGTGATAAACAAAATATGCATTAAAGCCATTGCAGGTATCAAGTGAAACTTTCTGTAGAGACCTCAGTATCTTTCTCACAGAAAAGTAGACACAATCTTACCAGTAAGGACAAACAGTATTACATTTTACAAACCGATGCTCATGAAAACAGATGACTGACACATAGTCTTCAAGCAGAAAGGAAAATCAAAATGCATTAGTCATAATATGATACATATATATAATTTATCCCATAAAAATCAAAAAATAATTAAAATGAAAATGACTCACGATATTATATCTGGGTCAAGCTGAAGTCAACATATGTTATCAACAATTGGTTTTTTAAAGAAGAACCCTCAAGGATAATAACTTTGAAAAACATCGTGATTTTTTAAAAAAAACTACAATATGTTGAAATCACAAGTAGAAAAGGGATTCTATCTTTGAACTGAATCATATCTATAATTTATATCAGAGACAGTGTGTAATTTATTATGTATAAAACTTCATTTTATAAAATAGACTAAGGAAACTATTCTTTAGAAATGTTGCTTTCAATTAACTATCTCTTTTGATCAGGAATCCATGTGTTTTGCTGAAAGACTCTTCTGCTTTAATGACTTACAAAAGAGTTCTCTATATGTTAGCTGAAAGGGAAAAATGTGTAAAACATATGGGAAAAGATCAGGGTCATTAGTATATGGAGCTCATCTTTTAGATTTAACAACCATATTTTACTGCACAAAGAAGACTTCTGATCTTAATTGATACTTTTCTTTGCAAAGCTTTGTAGGCGCAAGTCTGCTGAAAATGGGACAGTTTTTGAAGAAATTACTGAGATAAGTTTGGTGTTGTCATTACGCAGTGATATTGGTTCAGGAGCTGCATTTTGCAGAAATGCAAGACGGTTTATCTATAGAGGCAGACACTCTTAAAAATAAGTTTGGGTCCATTGTTTGAAAATATGCTCAAAAATATGTGTAATATTAAAATAATTTGTTTCCTCCTGTACTTTTCAGTTGAATGTCTGTTTTTCTGCTTTAATTGTAATATTTAGTTACCTTTAGTTCCCTGTAGTGTCCAACTTTCAACATCCCAGCCTGTCAATTCTTTTTTTTTTAATTCAAAATGGAAGTTTTTCCCATGAAGAATTCTAAAATCTTGTTTTAAGTCTCTTTGTAATTTTAATTTTAAAATTAAAATTTTAATTAATTTAAAGTTTTAATTAAAATTAAAGTTTCAATTAGTCCCTTGCTGTTTATTAAAACAAATTAAGCCCTTAAACCTGTATTTAAAACTTATTTTGGTAAGGATTGAAGGAAACTGTAAGATTTCTACGTTATTTATGTTTTTCAAGTGATGTTCTTCACTTCATACAGCAGAATTTCTTCATAGCAGAACCGTGATTCAATGTATATTGGGGTACAAATACAATGACTCCAATATAAAACTTATGCTTTTATTTCTTCTTTTCTCATTGAACTGGTTTCATATTTACACAAATAAACAAGGTGACAGTATTTCTCTATACATCTGCTCAGGGCCGCCATCAGGAATTTTGGGGCCCCATACAGCCTAAGTGTCTGCCCCCCCCCCGCCATTTTAAAACTACTTTATTTTGCGACATACCAATTATGTATTAAATTTACCTTTCACAAAAAAAAATTAAACCCTGCCACTACAACAAGGTACACTTGTTTGACAGATTAATAATATGAATCATTTTGTTAAATCTTTTGGTCAAGTATGTTTATTACTATAGTGCAAATATGACATCATAAAGGAAAGCACAGTGAACTGTAAACATATACAAATATTTACTAGACAACACAACATTTAACAAATATAACATTATAAAGTGCAGCTGCTAGGGTCACCAGTTCTGTCATATATTCAGCTTTAGTAAAAGCCATGCTGATTCCACATGTCTCTTCGGTGGCCTCTCAGTTTTTGACCAATGTGTTAATAACACAGAAAATATATTCAAGTCACATCAACATATTACATACATATAAATAAATAACCAGAACAGTGCAAATACACCAAATTAACAAAATATTATTAATTTTGCCATCAACAATATTAAAAGCAGCAATAAGATGGCACAAAGGATAAAGACAAAATACTCCTGCACCACACTAGAAAAATATTTGTTTTCACAATAATACCAATAAATAACAGGTAACCAGAAGATAAATTATACGCAATAATGTTTAAAACTATACGTAAACTCCACCATAGATGTAAAAAAAAGTCAACCCTTTGCAGATAATTAGCGCCTATTAAAAAATACCCCTAAAAAAAATTGAAAACATCTTGCGGTAGCATAATCAAAGGGGAAAAAAACAAAACAAATAGGATCACCAAATATTGCCCAATTAATCCAATTACAAACCTAATTACTAATTCCTTTATATAAAAAATTTAAAATAAGTTAAAAAAATAGAATTAAATCTGTAAACAAATAAGAACACAAAGAGATATAAACAGAAAATAGAAAATTACACTAAGTATATAAGGTAAATATGAATGTAAAGACACAACAGGATGAAAAGAAAAAACAAGAAAAAGAAAAAGAAAAGCACAGTGCAAGAAAAAAGAAGAGAAAGAGGAGGGAAGAGCAAAAAAAACCCCTTCCGTCTTCTTCTCATTAACCTCTCCACCTATCTCCTTATAGCATTTTCCAAAGTTTGCAAAATTTTAAAATTGCTTTATAAAAAAGAACATACCCTCATGTATCATCAAATCCATATTATGAACCAAATGTGCAAAAAAATCCAAGATTTTTTCTCATAGATGTACTTACTATTAAGTTCGATAACTTAATATATTTAAGCTTTTAAATGTGTAATGTATAATGTCTCTTAACAAATAGCATGTCCGTGGCTCTAAGAACAACACCTTTTCTTTCTCTTTTCTTCTTCTTTTTCTAGGATGTTATCATATCTATTAAACATACTGTGAGATGTTACTGTATGCATTTAACATAATGTAGAATGTAAAATGTAAACTAACAAACTCCCGCTTCAGATCTTCTCCACACAAGTCTCAAAATATGATGTAGTTGTTTGTTCTGTTGAAAAGTCCTTAGATAGTAGCTCTACACAGCTTCTCCTTTGCATATTCAAATCTTCCCACTTCCCACAATGCTTGCTTCTCGAATCCAGGATGGTGTTTGCTTCGCGAATCTAAAATGGCGAGATGGCTCCAAAAAACGTGTCAACTCCAAAGCAACACATCTTTTCCTCACACTTAGAAGGGAACAATTTTGAAAAAAACCTAACACCATAATCAAAATGTATACCAAATTAGCTCTGATCCAAACTTCATCTTTAACAGCTATGAAGCTCTTTAGGCAGAAGAGAGAAAATTAGGCATTTTTGCTGATCTGTGTTACCGGTCTTCTTCAATTGCCCCCCCCCCCTTTTTTTCAATTTGGTCGGGCCCCTGACGCCAGCAGCAGTAATACTGGCCTATCGGCGGCCCTGCATCTGCTCTCTATGATGCAGATTCACCAACAGTCAGCATACGAATCTCAATAATTCTATCTTCCAACTGCCAAAAACTGACCACATGCCAGTATGCAAATTAGCTCTCTCTCAACATCCGATGCCCTTTTTCCATGCTATATGCTAATATACCCCTGCTGAAATAATTTACATTTATTTTTTTTTTTCAAACAAACAATATAAAATCATCTCTTATTTCATCTGCATGGAAAAAACATTATTTATTTACATTTTCTCTACTGCTAGCAAATCCATCAAGTTTCCATGCCTTTCATTTGATAATGGCTTTGTAAATATATCAGCTAGCATATTTTTGTTGGCACATATTCTAAGACAATTTCTTTCTTAAACACCATATATTTTACATGATTATACCTCATTATGTTGCCTTCTCCATTATACTGTATTTGGCATTAAACACCCATTTGCAACCAATTCACTTATTTTCTTCTGGTAGCTTTACCAATTTCCAAGTTCCATTTCTCTTCAATGAAATAATTTCTGATGAAGCTGCCCTTTTCCATATTCTTGCCTCTTCATTTGGCAATTTGTTTATTTCTTCCCAATTTTGTGGCTCTTTTACTAATACCACTCTAGCCTTATTCTCTTTTTTAAATTTAGCTACTTCCTGTGTTTCCTTTTCCTTACTGATTTCTTTTCTAACATTATTTTCTTTCTCATTATTTTTTTCTCTCAACCACACATGGTCTCTCCCTATGTCTACTTCAAACATTACACTCCTAGACACTACTATCCTATCTTCTTCTTCTATATAAATTCTGTATGCATGCCTATTCTCATCATATCCTATGAAAATTCCTTTCTTGCCACTTGAATCTAATTTTCCTCTGATCTGCTTTGGAACATGAACATATGCTATACATCCAAATACTCTAGTATAGCTTAGATTTGGCTTTCTTCCATATAGAACTTCATATGAAGACTTTCTATGATAGGAGTGATAAATTCTATTTTGTATGTAATTTACACACCTGAGCCCTTCAGCCCAAAATTTCCTTTTATTATTATTATTATTATTATTATTATTATTATTATTATTATTAAATTCCCCCTTCTGCTGGGGTATTTATTGGAGTGTGTCTGTGACTTATTCCTTGTGACATTACATAATTTTCAAAATTTCTATTTGTGAATTCACTACCATTGTCACTTAATATTGTAGTGATTGTATTTCCAAATTTCCTCTTTGACCACATAACAAAGAATTTGAACCATTTCAGTACCTCTGACTTATTCTCCATTGGACATTACATTCTCAAGCAATATCTTGAGAAATCATCGATAATGATTAAAAATAAGATTTACCACTAAAACTTTTACAAGATACTGGTCCATGCACATCAATGTGTATAAGTTCCATTACTCTTTTTGACCTTCCATTACTTCTTATAGGAACTGTTTTTCTTTTTGCTTTTTTAGTGTTACAGCAGTTACACACTTCATAGTTTCCACATTTTTGTACCTTTAAATTATATTCATCTTTTTCATTTGTCATCTTATTCGTATTTTGTATTCCTGTTGTGAGGCGCTCCGAGTCTTCAGAGAGGGGCGACATACAAATCTAATAAATAAATAAATAAAATAAATTCAAATACCCAAAATTCACATGGCTTAACCTACAGGGTGTGTTCCAAAAGTAATGCAATTATTTTTTTTACAAGTAATTTATTGAACAGATTTGCCATTTATGTATGCAATTTGGAACTTTACATTTTTCTTCACTTAAATTTTGCAAACATCCTTTTGCCCTTTCCAAATTCTCCTTCATTTCAATTACATATAAAGACCCTTCCATCTTGCCTGTTACACACACTTTGCCCTTGTGCATTATCTTACATATATTGTTTTCAAATAATACAAAAAACCCATACTTTTTAGTCTAGACACAGACAATAAATTCCTACTGATTTCTGGACTCCACATAACATTGTTCCACACATTGTTGTCTTGATTATTCTGGATGTTTCAGTGCTGATATATTCACCTTTCTGACCCCTCCTGTTCTTATTTCTTGTCCATCAGCCATCTCAACCCATCCATCTGACTCTTCTTGCTTTCTAACCTGCAAAAAATTATTTTTATTATAACTCATATGATTTGATGCTCCTGAGTCGACCACCCAATGTTGTAGATCATCTTCCTCTGCATCATTTTCTCTGCACATCATCATCTTTTCAGGTTTCTTTTCTTCTATAGCTTTGGAAGTTTTCTTTATTCTTGGTACTCTGTTTCTCTGAATATTGTCAAATAAGATTGTTTGTCAGACCCACATCTGAAGCATCTTTTCTTCTTCATCTTTAATGCTTTATCCACATTACTCTCAGCTAATCTGGTGCTTCCACTGTCACCCCCTGCTGATATTTTAATTCTTTTATTGTATTCTATCAATTCACTTGTCACATTTTCTACAGTTATCTGTTTATTTGGCAAATTTTCAAGAATATTGACAATGGTTGAGTAGCTATTTTCCACTGAACTTAGCATTACTGCAACTTACTCTTCATCTATTTGTGCATTATTCTTTCTCAGCTCACACACAGTCTTTTCAATTTTGTCTAGGTGATTTATCATGCTTGTGCCAAGTTTCATCTTCATTTGATACAACATTCTCCTCAGAAACAGCTCTTGCTTACAAATGGCCTTGCAAATAGATTTTCAAGTGTTTTCCAAATTAATTTTGGTGTTGGTATTGAATTCTGAACAAGATTGAATCTTCTATACTGTATTCATAACCAGCAACAATTTAGCTCTGTTGTTTTCTCTATTGTATTGTCTTCTGGCTTCACATTCTTCTTGATCTTGCTCAATAAGATACCATGAGCCTTCAGACTCCAATAATAACTTCACTTTTATATACCATGAACTGTAATTTTCTCAATTCAATTTGCTGATTAGTGACTTTTGTATCATATCCCCAGCCATTTTGATAAATCTTCAGAGAAAAATTTGCACTTTTAATATTGTACCTTTAAATTTTCTCCTCACACTGCCAACTGTCACAGAAATTCCAGCTAGTACAGTTAACACCACCGACTGCCACAGCCTTCAATTGTCTTTTCCACAGAAATTTTTCTTTCTGGGTATTTTCTGGTTATCTGGGCCCGTAACCCATTATGTTGGATTTCTATGTTATTTATGTTTTTCAAGTGATGTTCTTCACTTCATACAGCAGAATTTCTTCATAGCAGAACCGTGATTCAATGTATATTTGAATACACGATAGAATGACTCCAATATCAAACGTATGCTTTTATTTCATCTTTTCTGATTGAACTAGTTTCATATTTACACAAATAAACAAGTTGACAGTATAACTATATTTCTCTATACATCTGCTCTCTATGATGCAGATTCACCAACAGCCAGCATACGAATCCCAAGAATTCTATCTTCCAACTGCCAAAAACTAATCACATGCCAGTATGCAAATTAGCTCTCTCTCAACATTCTACCCCCCTTTTCCATGCTATATGCTAACAGAAATTCACCTGTTTTTTTCACATATGCCAATCCAGTGATTCCTTATAGCTGAAGAGCAGTTAACAAGCAATTTTTAAAAGTGATTAGTAAAGGAAGTACCTGTATAAGAACCCAGTTTTAAAGTTGGCAACCATGGTTTGAGAAGGCGATTGCAGATTGCTGTCTTGCAAACTCTTTGCAAGGAACAGCTGTATTGAGCACTTGTGCTTTCTTTGTCCAAAAAGGAATTACAAAGAGCTCATCTACTTGGTGCATTTTATTTTGCTGTGCTTCTTTGCTCCACTTTTAGTGGAGCTGTCTTGAGTTCACCATTTCTTTCCCAGAAATCCAAAAACCCAGAACTCTCAGTCAGCCCCATCTTTAAATACTTCTATTTATAGGTTGTTTGAAAAGGGGATCACTAACTTATCAGAAGCTCAATAGAGTTAACAGTTAAGGAAAATAAAAGATATTTACGTTTTATTTACTGTACTGTGAAATTTAACAAAAGCTAACACAGTTCTAGGCTGCATAAACAGAGGGATAGAATCAAGATCACGTGAAGTGTTAATACCACTTTATAATGCCTTGGTAAGACACACTTGGAATACTGCATTCAATTTTGGTGACCATGATGTAAAAAAAGATATTGAGACTCTAGAAAGAGTGCAGAGAAAAGCAACAAAGATGATTAGGGGGCTGGGGGCTAAAGCATACGAAGAACGATTGCTGGAATTGGATATGTCTACTTTAATGAAAAGAAGAACTAGGGGAGACTTGATAGCAGTGTTCCAATATCTCAGGGGTTGCCACAAAGCAGAGGGAGTCAAACTATTATCCAAAGCACCTGAGGGTAGAACAAGAAGCAATGGGTGGAAATTAATCAAGGAGAGAAGCAACCTTGAACTAATGAAAAATTTCCTGACAATTAGAACAATTAATCAGTGGAACAGTTTACATCCAGAAGTTGTAAATACTCCAACACTGGAAGTTTTTAAGAAGAGATTGGATAATCATTTGTCTGAAATGGTATAGGGTTTCCTGCCTAAACAGAGGGGTTGACTGGAAGACCTCCAATATCCCTTCCAACTTTGTTCTTCGATTCTATTCTAAAACAATTATCACATATTAATGACTCTTTTTGAATCTTTTCTTTCGCTGCCATGTATATGATGGCAACTTTATTATGAAAACAATGATTCACAGCACAACAATTCAGCAGTTTAATAGCAGAAAAATGGTGAACTAATTAGCATTCATATGTTTAAAAGTCTTTTCATAGGATCTTCCCTGTGAAAGTGATACACTTATTTGGAATAATTATGTTAGAAGTGTAAAGGGGGAAAAAAACAGTTCCTTAAAAATAGCTGTTCATGTTCCTTTATCTAATTGAAAAAACTGCAACTTTTGAATTGTCTTAAAAATATAAGTAAGCCTAAAGTAGAATATAGTGGAATTAAAATAATTTCTTTTTTTAAAAAGGGGAAATGATTTATGTGAAGATCTCTTCAGTATCGAATTTCCTAAAACAGGAATCTTGAAACTGTCTGTGGTTGCTCTCCTTTTCTTTTTTCAAAGGGCTGAAGATAAGTTGAAGGTTATAGATCAGTGTGTATGTATGTGCGTGTGTGTGTACAGTATTACAATTAAGCTTCCATCTTCAGGTTTCATTTGTTTTATTGTTCTGTCTAGGAACAACTATCCATCCATGATTTTTTAGATTTTATATACATCATATAAAATTAGATCCCTCAACTTCCTTCAGTTGTCTTAAAAACACACACTAACCATTGTCTAATGAATGAGCATTTTTGTTTGAGATTGAGTTATGAATCTAGAGTGGCATGCCAACAGTGAGGGCCATATTAAATTGGACTGCCAAGATACAGAATAAATATTACATTTTCCTTGTCTTTTTTAGGCCACTTGGACGTTGTTTCATTATTGATCAGTCATGGGGCTGAAGTGACATGTAAAGATAAGAAAGGTTACACTCCACTTCATGCTGCTGCATCCAGTGGCCAGATCAGTGTAGTGAAACACTTGCTCAATCTTGGTGTGGAGGTAAGAAGTTGTTAATACTACTTTTAACAAGCTAGTAAAGATTGAATTGTTGTAAATGTTGATTGTTTAAACTTATTTAAAATAAAATGAATGCATGCAGTAGTGGTATTCACTTACCTTCACTACCAGCACAATGCTTCTGTGCATGCACAGAATCTTCTGCATATGTTCAGAGCATCCATGATGATGTCCAGGTGGGTGGGTGGAACCTCCCGTCACCACTACTACCGGCTCACCTGAACCAGTGCGAACCGGTAGAATATCACCACTGAATGCATGGCCACCATTTTAAAATGTGTGCTATCTTTGACAGGGTTGATTAACCATTCTTTGGATTATAAATTATTTTAATTATTATGGATAATGATAATAAAACAATAACAATATAACAATATAAAACAATATAACAATTAAAGTTCTTTTTATTTTAAAATGCAGTTAAAAAAGCAGCCAGGCCCTGGAATTGTCCTATAAATGCTGGAGCAAAAATTCAAATTTTGTCTTAAATATTACATGGAACAAAGTTCATACAGTTGGAATAGAGCAGAAATGCAGTACAGTATCTGTCTCTCTTTAAGCGACAGCATATTTTCCCAAGATTGTGCTTTTAAAAAGTCAAAAGGTTATATTCTTCATACTATAAAATATGTTTTTAGAACCGGGTCTATAGCTTTGCAAGTTCCTATTATCTCCCCTGCTTAAATCCAAATTAAAACAATCTCATTGATCTAGGCTGGCTTTAACCCTACTGTTCTGTTCGGGTCGTATGTGACCCGAAACCAAGTTTGATTCCCCTGTAAAACATTTTCCCTGCATATCTGAAACTTGAAATTTCATGACTTTTCATCATTTCAGGGGTTCTCTATGAGAATTTTTTTGGGGGGTGGGGGGCTTAGTTTTTGCTGGGCAAAAAAACTTCCTAATGTTATGTTCGGGTCACATACGACCCGGACCGAAAACTCTTCATTTGAAGTGCTTATGTTTGGTCAATTTGAAAACTTTTTTCACTTGGAAAGTAGTCTGAACATTTCTGCACACAATGATATGAAAATTGAAATGAAAAAAGTAAATCTTATTGGTTATTTTGCGGATATAATGCATGCCCCCCCCCGTTTTTGTGAATTTTTTTCAATTTATGGATAGTTTTGCTTGCAAAATCCATTCTATTTTACTAAAGTTGGTGTGGGATTGGTAGCTTGAACATTTCTGAATATAAGAAAAATATAAAGGAACTGAAAAAAATGATTCTTATTGGTTTTTTAACATCAGAAATAAGCCCCCCCCCTCGGCTGCTTGCATCCATTTTCACTTTTTATTTTTTTATGCTCCAAATCCGAAATATTCTTTAAAATCTTAGGCATTCATTTACTCAATTTAACAATGCTGATCATCAAAAAAATATTTGTGGGGGTGGGGGGGAAATGTTTTTTCTGGGCAAAAAAAAAGTCACGTTTACTCTGTTCGGGTCATATAGACCCGGACCAAAATGATTTTTTTTAGGTACTTGAATTTGATCTTTTTGAAAACTTTTTCAACTGGAAAACTAGTTTGAACATTTATGAACATAATGATATGAAAATTGAACTGGAAAAATTGAGACTTATATTTTTATTTTGATCAAAAATCCCCTCCCCCCATCCTTTCTGAATTTCGTGTCAATTTCTATTTTTTAAGGCTACAAATCCCTAAGGAATTTCCCCCCAAAAGGTTTGATATACTAAATTGAACATTTCTGAATATAAGAAAAATATAAATGAACTGGAAAAAATGGTTCTTATTGGTTTATTTTTGCCACAAAAAGGCCACCCCCCCTCGGCCTTGCTGTGTGCCATTATTGTCACTTTTTATACATACTGTATTTGGCTAGAAATATTTGGAATATCCTTTTGAAAATCAACCACATTGTAGCCAGAGAACTAATTTTATGAAACAAATCCATTTTACTAAAAAATAGTATGTAAGTTTGATATTAACAGCATAATTTTTATATAAATTGAAATAATTGAACACGGGGGGAGGCATACATTTATGTGCAAAATAAACCAATATGCATCAATTTTTCCAGTTCAATTTTCATATCATTATGTTCAGAAATGTTCAAGCTACCAATCCCACACCAACTTTAGTAAAATAGAATGTATTTTGCTAGCAAAACTATCCATAAAGTGAAGACTATTTAAAAAAAAACAGGGGGGCATGCATTTCATCAACAAAATAAACCAATATGCATCAATTTTTCCAGTTCAATTTTCATATCATTATGTTCAGAAATGTTCAAGCTACCAATCCCACACCAACTTTAGTAAAATAGAATGGATTTTGCAAGCAAAACTATCCATAAATTGAAAAAAATTCACAAAAATGGGGGGGGCATGCAATATATCCGCAAAATAAACCAATAAGATTTACTTTTTTCATTTCAATTTTCATATCATTGTGTGCAGAAATGTTCAGACTACTTTCCAAGTGAAAAAAGTTTTCAAATTGACCAAACATAAGCACTTCAAATATGAATGGTTGGATGCTAGTTCTCCTAACCTCAGAGTTTGATATCAATATTATAAGAACAAATTCAGGAGCACACACCCTTGTGGAGGGTATAACTTTTTTAGTTGCATTATTCATAAAATTGAATTATTAAATTTTGTAGTAGTAGAGGTTGCAATTATTTTTTCATATGTTTTATGTAGTCATGTGATATTTAGACCTTTTGTTGTATGATACAATTTTTCTTGAAGAAATGCATTACCTTCTATTTGAAATATTAAGGATCAGTTTATCCTTACTAGAACCTCTTTTTCTTTTACACAAACTCATATGGCATAGTTAGTATTTTTTAGTTATAAAAGATTTTATTTTGTTAATTAATAACAACCCCTGTGCTGCAATTCTCCAACTAAGTCAACATGCAATGCTCTCTTCTAGTGTGCTAAAAAGAGCCAGAAGTCAAACATTTTTTCCTTTTTCCTCTTCTACCTTACACTATCTCCTCTTCCCTTTTTCTCTTCTACCTTACACTATCTCCTCTTCCCTTTTCCCCTCCCCAGTTTCCCATTTTTTAAATTTTCCTTTGAATGTTATGCTCTGATATACAATACTAATTTTAATAAAATTGAATTAATACACAAGAAGACAATGGGCTAGATCAGTGATGGTGAATCTTTTTGACACTGAGTGCCCAAACTTGAATGTGCGTGTTTCTGCATGCATGGTGCGCACCGGAGCACCAGAAATCCAAAGACCAGCTGGCCAGAGTGCGCATGCCTATTTTTGGGCAGTTTTTTAGCCATTTTCAGGCCATTTTTTGAGAAAGGCCTGAAAAGGACCAGAAAAATGCCCAAATAATGGCCCAAAACAACTCAAAAAATGAACTAGTTTTTGGGCATTTTCAGGCCGTTTTCCAGTACTCTGGCACCCACAAAGACTAACTGGCCGACATGCCAGAAACCAAAAGAGCAGCTTGCGATGACGCACGTGCTCACAAAGAGGGCTCTGCCTGCCACCTCTGGCATGCTTGACATAGGCTCGCCATCATGGGGCTAGACAAAACTAATGCTTTAATGTGAGTGATTTCATATGATCTTTTGCTGTTGCAGATTGATGAAATGAACGTCTATGGAAATACTGCCCTTCATATTGCTTGTTATAATGGGCAGGATTCTGTGGCTAATGAGCTGATAGACTATGGAGCTAACGTCAATCAACCTAATAACAGTGGATTCACTCCTCTCCATTTTGCTGCTGCTTCTACTCACGGGGCCCTTTGTCTGGAACTACTTGTGAATAATGGGGCAGATGTAAACATTCAGGTAAAATTATAGGTTTCATATCTCTTCCTTCTGATTTCCATTTCTTACATCTTTAAACAGCAGATAAATGGAACAGAGATCAAATAAGTGAAGGTTATGTGTTACACTTACACATTTAAATGCTGAGCTTTAAGGTATGCCTATTAAATACAGAGTACATTTCTTTACTGAACAGTATAGGAGGCATGACTATTGAAGGAGAAAAAAATTCATGACTATTGAATGTTTAACTTTCTAATTCAGACATACTCTTTCTATGCAAAATGCTTGGAATGGATAACTGTTACGTTAAAGTCACCCTGGACAGCAAGACGGGCAGCTTATAAATTTAATAGGTGAATAATAAATGGATATGAAGTTACATAGACAAAAAAAAAGAAAAATGAGGCAGTGTCCTGCACACGGTTCAGAGGTGAAGAATTCAAATCAAGGGTTGTTCAGCTTCTCTTCTGCCATCATTAAACATGTAGACACATCTATCCCACTATAAGGAACCGTAGCTTTTGGAGTATAAGTCACACTGAAATATAAGACGCATCTTAGTGTGGAGAGAGGAAAACGAGGGGGGGAGAAATCTGCCTCTGCCTCACAGCAAACAGTACAAATGACATACACTGTTTGCTGTGTATTTCTGTGCATGTGTGCCTGATCCATAGAAATAACAAAGAATTGGAGAAATGTACATTATGGCAGTATATTAATGCCACAAAGTTTTCTTTAATGTAGTCACAGTAGCCCCTCCCAATTATTTAAATAGATCTATTCAGTGTTGGGCAGCAACTGGTGCACTCAGGTGCTCTGTCCTGATAGGACTTGCCGGGATCTGTGGCCAGCTGCGCGCCCCTGTGTGAGATTTGGCTTCTGTGCATGCGCAGCAAGTGAAATTGTATACGCGGAAGCAAAAATATTGGCAAAAATTGCCTAAATCTCACTTGCGCATGCGTCCTTGGGTGAGATTTTGCTTGCTGTGCATGCTCAGGTGCCAAATATTGCACCAATGCACCCATGGACGCCCATGATGGCCTCAGAGGGCGCACCGGTAGGAGATAAGACTAGCAACCCTTCGCTGAATCTACTCCAACATGACTAAATCAGGGTCTAACTCAGCTGCCTGATCTTAATCACTGTTACATTTCAGATTATACTTGTACAGATGCTGTTAAAATTGATGTGGCTTTCTGGAAGTATACATTATTCCTGCTATTTAAAAGACGATACAAAATCACTAGGCCTCGGGATCAAACATTTATTTTAAAAAGCTTCTTCATTTGTTAAATTGTCTAGAAAAATAATAAAGTAGTCTTTAAAAATAAGTCTAATAATTTGAACATTGTACAGACATTTATAGTTATTGACTTACTTCCTTGCATCCAGTTTCAGCAGCCTGATTAGCACAAGAAAATAAAATTCTGCCTCTACCTCTCAGCAATTTGCCTCCTTGCAGCTTTAGTTTAGCTTTCAGTTTTAGCACTGGTCTGTCTGCAGCCTCAATCAGCTGAGGGTTGGGAAGCTGATAATCAGTTGCTTGGTTTAACAGCTCTGTTCTATTTTCTGCAAGGAGGTAAATTGCTGGGAGGCAGAGGCCAAAAGGTGGAGTGGCTGAGTGCGACTCTATTCAGTGTATAAGACTCAGCCAAGGGTGAACTCTTTTGGGGGGTAAAAAGGTGTGTCTTATACTCTGAAAAATACGGTATTATCACAAATGGGATCAGAAATAAAAAAATTCCTTTCTTGCCCCATCCCTTAGCAGGATTACTTCTAACTCTTATTATTATTATTATTATTATTATTATTATTATTATTATTATTATTATTATTATTATGTCAATACAACACAGCAAACGAGATCACTATGCTGGATTTTGTATTTCATCAACAGTCGGGCGCTTCCCAAGCACCTAAGACTGAGTGATTTAGCGGCGAATTATGTTTGCCGATCCCAGTAAAGCGGCCTTTTGCAATTGACAGATGGAGATTTTGTCAATTCCGATGGTTGTCAAATGTCCGCTGAGATCCTTTGGCACTGCGCCCAGCATGCCAAGTACCACTGGGACCACTTTTACTGGCTTATGCCAGAGTCGTTGCAGCTCAATTTTTAGATCTTCGTATTTCACTAATTTCTCTAGCTGCTTCTCCTCAATTCTGCTGTCCCCTGGGATTGCGATGTCGATGATCCATACTTTCTTTTTCTCCACAATCAGGATGTCTAGTGTGTTATGCTTCAGAATTCGGTCAGTCTGAAGTCTGAAGAATAATAATAATAATAATAATTATTATTATTATTATTATTATTATTATTATTATTATTATTATTATTAATTAGATTTGTATGCCGCCCCTCTCCGTAGACTCGGGGCGGCTCACAAAACTATAATGCTGTAGTCTGAAAATAGAGGAATATGTTTCTTCTCCCCCACCTTTTCTTGCAATATTACTTAGAAAATTGGCAACCGTCCCTGAATCTTTTTGTTTTACAATATCATTAGATTATTTAGAATTGGGGAGAAAAAGTAACATTTGTAGGGGGAATGTGATTCATTAGATAGTTATGCTGTATCTTCTTAGAAAATCTTGTTAATTTCTCCTTACCCATCTGTTCTCTATATTTTAAATGTTTTCGGAACATGAACCCAGTTATTTATTTAAAAAATTCCCAAAGGCTTGATCAAGAGGTAAACGCAGTGTAAAAAACCTTTGTTCTATAAAGTCTTAGAAGCTCACTGAGCCATAAATGTTAAGGTGCTTTGAATATTATTTTAATTGATAAACATTCTTCTTTCTGCATGTTTAGGAAGTGTCTTAATGTTTCCATTTTACTTCTAAACATGGGGCCTGAAGAGCACCTTAAAGGAAATAGGCACTTCACTACCAATAGGTGTGATCTGTCTTATGTATGTTTTTTTGTTTGACAGAGTAAAGACGGGAAAAGCCCACTGCATATAACAGCTGTCCATGGGAGGTTTACACGGTCACAAACTCTCATTCAGAATGGTAAGCTAGTATTTCTTTTTAATATTGCATCATTTTAAATAATCTCTACTAATTTTGTCAAGTTTTAATCTTTAATCTTTTTAGAAAATGAACAATTGTATATTTTCTTTCTTTCGGATATATAGTCCAAAAGAAGCAAGAGTGAAAAATAAAACAGTTTCAATTTTATTGTACCTTATGTATTTCTTTATTTATAGTCAGAGACAACTGAAATGGCTTAGGAAGAGTAATAATGAGCAATAAAATGATATTAACTATAACCTAAACTTAATTAAGACATCAGCAGGGTAAAATAGTAAACAATAATAATGGGAATTGAGCAAAACTTAGTAACCCCTCTATAAATAAAAAAAAAACCACTAGCAAAAAGGAGAAGATAATATTGCCTCTAAGGTTAGGGTTAGGGTTGGGAATTTTTGGTTTCTTGTTATTTTCTTAACGTTCATTGGGTTTGCAGACAGTTGCAGATCATCTCCAAAGAAGATACACAATAAGCAAGGTACAGTTGGAATATCCAAAGATCTGGTGTTAAAACTACTATTTTTTTATTGCTCTGTTATATGGAGAAGTTCTCATGATTAAATTTATATATTGGTTCATCTCTGACAAAGTTGCCAAAATGAATGTGCTGGATATAAAAATCGTAGGTTATAAAGTCAGAAAAATATTAGAAAAATATTTTTTAGTGAAACTAAAAATTCTGGCATATGCAGATTTGCTACCAAAAATAGTACTGCCCTGGGTTCTCTCCATTTGCCATCATATCATTACAGTTCATTCCAGGTCATGATGTTCTCATTAAGAAAGTCTTTGTTTCGAGTTGAAAGCTGTCCAAGCTGTTAGTATGATGAATTATCAAAAAGATAGTACAAACTGGAACCAGTTTTAGCCCTAAGTCCTAATAATATCTACTGCATTTTACCAAGGAAATGGTTTTTAAATAAAAACTTAAATATTTCTTTGCTTAAATCTAAAATAATAATTTTGCAACATATTTAGGTTTGGTATTAATCAATAAAATACCTTAATCAGGTACAAAATATTTGGAGCATGGAAGAGGTGGGTTCCTCCTGGTTCACACCGGGTCTATAGAACCAGTAGTAAACCAGTGATGACGTCGGTTCTGTCAGTGTCAGTCTGTGGATGCCGCCATCTTTTTTTTTTTAACATTTTTTTTAAAAAATTGCTTGGTTTTTTGCTTCTGCGCATTTGCAGAAGCCAGGTTTTTGGCAGTGTGCATGTGGCACCATCTTGCTTTCAGTGGGTTTTTTTGTTATTTTTTTGCTTGTTCTTTGGCACTGCCAATGTGCAATGTGTGTGCAACCACATGGAGCAGGAGGAAACAAACTGGCAGTGAATAAGTTAGAACTTACGTTTGGAGCATGAGGAAATAGTAGAAACAGAAAATATATGTTTGATATATACCATGAATGATCCAAAAAAATCTATGGTATTTTTCAGAGTATGAGACACACATTTTCCCTCATAAAAGAGCCTGAAAATTGGGTGTGTCTTATACTCCAAATATAGCACTGCCCACTCGCCGGCCTCTACCATTTGGCCTCCATGCATTTTCTTCCTGACTGCGGATATTGCCACTGAGAATGGCTTGTGTTTTTGAGTTCTGTGCATAGTATTTTCTCCATCCAAATGCTTGTGTGGTGCCCAAATGCCCAAAATGGTTACCCAGAACAGCTGCTGCCCTGTGTTACCCTGCCTGCTTTTCTAATTGCGGCACCCTCTGACAATCAGCTGTGCTTTAGAAGCATAGCCTCAACTGTCCCCAACCTTAAAACCAGTGATCGAATGAATGTGCTGAAACTGACCAGGCTAAGGACAAGTCAGATGAATACCTGGTAGGCAGAATTTTTAATACACCCCCAATTTCCCCCCCCCCCAAATAAGCTGCGTCTTATACTTGGTGCATCTTATACTCCAAAAAATAAAGGACAGAAACATCCTCAGTGTAAGATAATTTCTCTCTCTTTTTCTTTAGTTTTTTGTCATCCTGTTCTGTTCAGAGAAGGAATAGATTGCTCTTATCAGAAGTGTGAACTCACCTTTTTTTAAAAATGAGACCTCTTATACTAATCCATAAGGACCAAATATTATTCTTAGTTTTAGTAATTCTTTTCCTTACTCAAAATCTTTCTTTAGTTTCATGTGGAACTGAATTGTGTAATAAAAATACAGTAATCTCATTATAGTTCAAATATAACTGACAAAGAAGTAGAAATATTAGCAAGCAAATATTAGCATACCTGAAGCAGACTAATAAATTTCTAAATTTCTGAATTTCATTAGCAAAATGTTAGGGGGGAAAAGAGAGAAAGAAAAGAAAACATACATCAGAAAATATAAGTTGGCTAAAAATTCATGGGAAGTTCTGAAAATGTGCTAACTTATTTGTAATATTTACATACCTGTTAAATTAGTTAGGGAAACATCTAGATTGGGTTTACCCAAAATGCTTGCCTAAGTAAAAATGAAGATGGGTAGGACCAGAATCAGTGTTATATAAACTTTTACTGATTCAAATTCATTTTTGAACTTATTGTCTTACAAGTTCTGCCTTTATAATTTATGTTGTAAAGCATAAGAATTCCAAATATGCACTCAGTCGAACAGGTGAAAATATACAAGTAATACTTTGTACTACCTGTAAATGCAGGACACACATATGCAGCATGTTGTCCAAAATGCACAGAAATTGTCAATATCCCTGAAATCTTTGTAACATTCTAAAAGTGCATAATTCATGTTCGCTGCAATAAAAACATTGTTAGCTGAGGTTAAGGCACAACTTCTGTGCAAAATCTAAGTTTGGATCATGTAAACATTTTTATTAACTTGGAGAGGATGCAGCCTAACTGTTAAGGTATTTCAAGACCAAATGTGGTTTTTGCTTTAAAGTTAGCCTAACCTAACCTAACTTGTGACTCTTATTTGGATATGCATCATGTCATATTGATTCAAATTATTTCCTCCCTTTTGTCTTTTCACTCTTGATTTCAATTGATAATTTTGTTTCATTTAAGTAAGATATTACATGAGAAAATTAAAATGCCATGGCTTTTCATCTGATAGAATTGTCTTATTTTCTTCTTTTTCAATTGGTCACGTCTTTGATTGATGGAATTTGGTATTTTGTAGTTCATAATGTTCAGGGAACCCAACCATTGCCTTAATGTGCAATGGTGAACAGGCCATCATATTAAGTCATAATTTGTTCTATTTGTGTGGAATTATGGTTTGTTAAATCTTGTTAGTAATTTTTGTGTACCAATATCAAAGTTGTATGCAGCGCTCGGCTACGAGCCAGAACGCTAAATTGTGCTCGCCGCCGCAGCTCATAAGTTCTTGCGCGGCCAGCGCAATTTTGCTGCTGCACCTGTGGAGGAAGCAAAATTGTGCACGGAGCCGCAGGTGTGCCCATGTTTCGGTGAGGTTTTTTTGCTTCCGCGCATGCCGAAACATGGGTGCACCTATAGCTCCATGCGTGATTTTGCTTCCTCCACAGGTGCAGCAGCAAAATAGTGCTGGCCCGGCAAGAACTTACAAGCCGCGGCAGCAAGCGCAATTTAGTGTTCCGTCTCATAGCCCACCACTGGTTTTATGGTAATGTACTTTGGTTGCCCTTTCAGGATATAAACCAGTAATCTAATAGTATAGAATTTCTTGATTAGTAATATATGATATAGTAATTCAATAAATTCATTGCTGATGTTTTCATATTTTTATCTCAAATAATATATTGTAAATAGTGAAAAGACAGTTGTTTCATATCTTCTACTGGCTCTATGGGTGAAATTCTCTACTCCTTGCAAATAATGTATTAATTTTTTCATTAAATTGCACTTTATCCTTACATAATATTTTCGTATTCAAATGACATATCTAGGAGGTGAAATTGACTGCGTTGATAAGGATGGCAACACTCCCCTCCATGTGGCTGCAAGATATGGACATGAACTTTTGATTAATACCTTAATAACCAATGGAGCTGATGCAGCCAAGTAAGTTGCTGAAGAAATAATGTTCCAAATTTTAAAACTATATCATTAATTTTGGATATCATCACTTTGGATTGGGAAAATGGCCTATTTAGCAATAGTTGATAATGTTTTGTAAATATTTAAGGTGGATTAATGGTTGCTGGACCTTTTTTAATTTGTTAAACTCATTAATTCTGCATGACACCAATAGATTTGATTAAAGTCAATAGCAAGACAAGATCAACAAATTGTTTACAGTTGTATTTAATAGAAAATAAAATATATTTCATTTCAGCTGTTACAATTTTTATATCTAATTTTATAATATGATTGGATTGTACAACTCAGAATTATTGCTATATTTTCTTTCTGGCAAAAAAAAATACCATAAATGTTTATTATTTGTTTAGATACAAAAATAAGGTTTAGAAGAATACGATCTACAATATTTTGGGCTTATTCCTATATGAATTTTAATCCATTCCTTTTCTAACTGTTGAAGATAGAATGAGCATCAGTGAGAGAAAAGGGTTCAGCAATCTAGGTTATCCGCTCAAAATTTCTATTTCATGCTTCAATGACCTATATGTTGATCAAATAAAACACCTCTGTCAGTGCCTGAAATGTCCAGTGAAGTGAGAATCTGGCTTGGAATCATTAGGTAGACATCAATGTCAGGATGGGATAATATATCTGGGACCTAAAATGAAAATGTGAATTGTTCTTTGTCAAGATCATTTTGTGTCCCTCTAGATTGGCATCTAGAAACAGAAACTTTGCAAATAGAATGCTTGAAGAGGTAAAGTCAAAGGGCATTATCTGAGATAATTATGTGTAAGAGGATGAAGTAGTAAATAACTAAATTTGACTTCTTTATATTCAGATAGGAATTTTTTAAGATGTAACCTGGACAATGGACATTGTACAATAGATTATTCTAATGAATCCCAGTAAATTATTCCTGTACTTTTGTAATCTGTCTGATAACATATTTGTATGATGGAGATTACAAATTGTTTCTGGAAGGGATTGTTATTTAGTAAACAGGAAATGTTTGTTAAGCTTTACCATATATCAGTAGAAAACATATTGCTGTCTTATCATTCTGAAAAAAAACCCAATTTCCTGTAGGAAATAGATTTAGAAGAGAAACATATAGAAACATAGAAACATAGAAGTCTGACGGCAGAAAAAGACCTCATGGTCCATCTAGTCTGCCCTTATACTATTTTCTGTATTTTATCTTAGGATGGATATATGTTTATCCCAGGCATGTTTAAATTCAGTTACTGTGGATTTATCTACCACATCTGCTGGAAGTTTGTTCCAAGGATCTACTACTCTTTCAGTAAAATAATATTTTCTCATGCTGTACAAACTTTATTTGAAGAAATGTTTATATCAGAGGTTTGTGTATTTTGCAGATGTGGCATCCATCGCATGTTTCCTTTACACTTGGCAGCACTTAATGCACATGCTGACTGCTGTAGGAAGTTGCTTTCAGCAGGTAAGCAAAGGCAAAAGAAAATGTAAAACTAATCTCGTGAATGAGCTGATTACATTGTCACTAATGTATGTCCGTGTACTTAGCAACTCAAGGCCCTACATTTTATTTCAAACACATGCTGTTGTATGCTTATATGTGCAGATCTGTGTGTTCCTATGTGACTGTATACACAATCCTGTTTGATGCATTGTCAGTATTTAAAGCATGCTGAATGCTGTTCCCTTCTTTAATGACCATAGAGAATGATCATTCCAGCACCCATTATAGCAGGGGTCTCCAACCTTGGCAACTTTAAGACTTGTGGACTTCAGCTCCAGTTGGCTGAGGAATTCTGGGAGTTGAAGTCCACATGTGTTAAGATTGCCAAGGTTGAAGACCCCTGCATTATAGGATATTGTACTATTTCTGGAGGAAAAGAGGGAGTGATTTTTCATCATTTGCTGTTCTATGTGCAGAACCTTGCAAAATCTACAGGTGGGGATGAAGGTGGAGAGCAACTCTATGGGTCTTGATTGTAGGTGGAGGAACACCACTGTAACATTGAACAAGCCTTAAACTGAAATCCTTTCTGTGAATCAAAGGAACTTTTTGTTTATGGAACAGCCACTTAATGACTTGTAATAGCTGGGGGTTTTCTCAATAATTTGCCATAGTATAAACCAGGTTTGTATGAATTTTAGTTCTTAGTTCTTCTTACCACCAGGAATTACTAAATTCCCAGCTGCTTCTGCTTATCTCAAGTAAATGACAATGGCTTCTATTAATCAAAATAAAGTTAACTTTACATCCAAACCCTAACTGCAGACTTTGAGAGGACTCGTAATTTATTTACAATTCTGGTTTGTTAGAGGATTTGCAAATTTCACCACCAGCAGCTTTCTATGGCTGGTATGTTTCTGATTATTTTTCCATTCTGGCTTATAGGTTTCAAGATAGGAATACCTGTGTAGTACTGTATGTACTAGCTTGCTTGAGGTTAATAAATCAGAATTGTCAACAAGTCTAGTTTAATAGTAAGCCAACAGAATCTACTTTAGAATAGACATATTTTGTTATCATATGATTTATTAATCTTATTTTCAATTTCTAATTTCAATATCACTTGGTTTTTATTATTGACTTGTGTAGCACTCTGCAGTCCTAAAGAAATATATAAATAATAAACCAGATTAAAGGAGGCTACATACAATTATTTTTTGTCTCGCAAATATTTTTGATGTCATTAATTAGGCCAATTTAATTCAACTATATGGGAGAACCAAACTTACAGAAAGCAATGCTCAGGGACACTATGTACAATTTTTCATCACCATTTTTGATTAACAAGAAGAGAGACATCAGAACTAATGGCTGTTTTCATTATCCAAGACCAATGTGATAGTCTTTGATTTTGAAATATCAGTTTCCTATAATATGGGCTAATCCAAGTGCTTAACTACTTGCTCTCCAAAATTAGTGAAGCAGCTGTCCCTTGCTCTGGCCTACCAATTAGGTCTTGTGCCCCATTGGGCCAAATCTACCATCAGTTCTAATCCTTACAAGATTCACGAGTCTTCGGAGAGGGACAACATACAAGTCTAATAAATTATTATTAAATTATAATTATTATTATTACAAGATGCCTTTCTGTAGAGGGAGCATCTGTTCTTTTGTTCCCAAATGTTAAAATCAGTACAGTATGGCAAAGGAAGGATAATGGAAGCTGCTTTTACAAGTATGTTTTTAGACATTTTTAGTCATTCATTGCATTTTAAAATGCCTAATATTAGAGCTGTTATATTCTCTGGGTGGACAAGATTGCAGAAGTGTAATGAGTCTCTTTAATCTCTTAGTTTGTTATCTTTGTCATCATTATTATACTAAACAAACATTATACTAAACAAACATTAAATCTAATTTCAGAGCTGCAGAACATCTTAAGTGAGGCTCTGTTTTTTGTTACTAGTCACTTCAAACAATTTGTGGCCTTGGCCATTTCCCATTGCACCACCTCTCTATGGCAGAAGCCCACCCCAACTTCTGTTGAAGGAATGAGATGGGGATAATGCAGATAAAAGAAGCAGACAGAAGTCAATCCAACATCCTTGTGACTCCACTGTCTGTTGCCTTAAGGGAAATGATAATCATTTCTCCTTTTCTGCAATTTCACAGAGGTGACCCACCCCCTCCTTCATTGTGGATTTTATTAGGTTCTTACTGCAGTGCTGCCGTCCATACAAAATATCTGTCCTCCTCTATAAAGTGATTATTTCCTGTTGCTGTGCAAAATCTGAAGCCATTAGTAAATAAAAACTCTCTTTGATGCATGCTGAGGCAATTCTTGTGACTTCCTCATTTTCCTCGCAGAGCTCTCTGCCTTCATGCCTGCTGTCACTTCTCTTGAAAGTCTCCTCCTGAAATGCCTGCTGCATGATTTAAATACTTCAATAGCAATGGGGTGGATGTGAAAATAGATTCTTTTTGACTTTATGGTTCTTTTTTTTTTTTCTGTAGCGGCCAAGCTTGAACAGCCACTGTCCGTTTCCATAACAACCTCTTGCTGACTACAGTTGTGTCTTCATTCTGAATTTTTTTTTCTGACTAACTGATTTTTCTGTCTCTGCAATGTTTCTTGCGGTTTAACTAGGACAAAAGTATAGCATAGTGTCCTTGTTTAGTAATGAGCACGTGCTGTCTGCAGGCTTTGATATAGACACCCCAGATAAATTTGGAAGGACGTGCCTCCATGCTGCTGCTGCAGGAGGGTGAGTAGTTTTGAAATTACAACTGCAATAGATATATGTAATTTTAGCTCTGTGGTTTCCCTGCAATTTCCCCCCACCCCAAAGAGAAACAGCAAAATGACACAAAAACTACTGTAATTTATGAGGCCACTGTTTTGTGTGGAATGCATGAGCACACACAACACAAACCTCAGTTTAGGGGAAAACTGCACATGACAAACTATGTTTGTTTTGCTTCAGTTAAGTAGGTAACACTGTTCCCCTATCACAGACTAGGCTTCCTTGTCCTCAACTGTTTTTTCTTCCTTTTTTGGTCATTGTATTCCTAACCCATCACACAAGCGCTTGCAGTTTATCGTGCTGAAAACCTCAATTGTAAAGATGAATATTTACAAATCAATGGCAGGTTCTGGCTCTTGCACAAAATGCTTTGACAGGCCAAGTATTGTGGGAACCGATCAAAAGAAGAGATAGGAGGCCCAAATTGAGCCACTTCTCTTTTGCCCCTTTTTATCCACAGACTTGTGGGGGCATCGTGTGATCCTTCCCAGGGCCTAGGGGCCATTTCTCTTTACCATTTCATAGGGTAGATTTCTCCTTACCCAGAAATAAGGATTGCCATTCCAGTGTATTGCAAAGAATAGGTTGTTGTGCCTATTCTTCTTAAGAAAAAGCAGGACAGGAACAGTGTGTTCACATCCATTCCTATACTGAGTCAGAATTCTTTCAGGTTTCTACACTTGCAAATTTGAATTAGCCCAGATAGCGGTAAACACACACATACAAACAAGCACCCTAAATGGACATGCATTTAAAGATAAATGTTATATTCCAAGTTTGTTTACTTTCGCTCCTAAATGGGTAAGATTTCTCTTCCTTGCACATTCAGGCTAGACCAGACAAGCCCATACTTTGTTCTTTAATATAGGCCAAATTGTAAATTACTGTCCTGGAAAACAGAGTTGCCAGACAGGAAAGAAAATAAACACTCATAGTTCCTCAGCCAGATCACTCCTTTTAATAGAGTGTGCTTTCCCTTGTATCAAAGGCAAGCTATAAAAAGGAAGGGTGAACCCCTACCATTCTAAAATTTATGCATCTGAAGACTTGTTTTTAAGGGATGAGAGGGGGGAAAACAGGCCACAGACTTCATGGATTGCACAGTAACACAGTTCTTCCCACCAAGAGCTTGACTGAAGAAGAATATCAACTTAATTTCTTTGGTTACACTTGAAATAGCCAGTGCATCAAATTTATTTCAAGGTTTCTTAGCTCATTCAAGACATTTTTTTCAGCAGAATGTTCCTCTGCACTTTATAAATGTAATGAAATGATCCAGAGCTGTGCTTTTTTTTTTAGAGGTGTGTGTATCTTTTTATGTTGTTCCCATTCATCATAGCAGGCTGTGCGCAGGATAACTTCGTTTCAAAAGGGTCTTGAACAAATTAAGCAGAGTTAAAATGTATTGAATGCAGTGATTCTTTCTGACTGAGATTAAATTTAATTTAAGAAGAATGCTCTTGTTATTCACATTTTTAACTAAGAAATTGTCTAAAGGTTCAGGAAAAAAAAGATTCTTTAAGGGTATGTATCATAACGCTGAACATGGCTGGTAGGTATTGGTAATAGAGAACAGAGCAATCTCAGTAGATCTTGGAAGGATCAAGTGGGAGGTCAATTCTCTATGCCAGTTCAGAAAGAATGGTGAGACTAAGGGACTCACTTTTTTGAGCTTTTCAGCAAGACATGTCCTTCCATATATGAGAAGGAAACAATTTGAGCTGCAGGTCCTTCCTATTCCTGCCTTGCTTTCATCACAATAAGCAAAACTAGGACTCCTCTAGATTGAAACTTTTGTGTGCTGGCCACATGAGAGGAGCAGTTTGCTGTAACAGTTAAGGTACCAGACTAGAAATCAAGGAACTGTTTCTAGTCCCACTTTAGGCATGAAAGCCCACAAGGTTGCTGTTATGAAGAAAAAAGGAGGGGAAAGGAGTATTATGTATTTTTGCTGCCTTGACTTATAAACCAATAAAGGCCAGATAAAAATATAATGCATAAATAATAAATAAAAATGCTAGATATTAAGATTCAGCTGTGAACTACTAACAGCTCTTTCTAGGGTTATATTGCTAAATGTATTTAACTGGAACTAAGCTTCTCTGAACTTTGGTGAGGTGTTCTTCTAAGTAGACAGATTTGCTTATGTTGCGTCTATCAATGAGATTTCAGTTACTATTCTTTTAAATAAAAAGACCATTCTGGCTCGGAAAGATGGAAGATGACAGGCTGAAGAAGGCTGATCTAACACATGATGGATTCTTATCTTAAAAATAAAGTGCTTCACTGTCATAGCAACCTTGAACGGTGCATGTCCACAAATTATTATTTTGTTTTTTGTTAAGTAGCTACTCCATTGTTTCAAGCAAAACAACTCAGCGTCCATTATGTTCAATCAGTCTTGAATGTGCAGTGGAAAGTGGCAATGAAGTTAAGCCTTTACAATACTGGTTTAAATATACTCAGATTATTATTGGAATGTCTTTACCTTTGTACTTGCTAACATTCATACCACTATATCACAGAGAGGGGAAAAGTTAGAATGTTTGCAGCAAATCAATATTTGGCCAGTCATAAAATATAGCAATAATTTTTTTCCAGAGAGTTGAATTAAAATAATATACTATACACATTTTTACCATGGTGTGCATGTCCATCCCCCTTTAGAAGGCGCTTTTTTTGGGTCCAATTTTAAAATTCTCAAAAAACCACGGGAAATATGTTTTTAGTATGTTTCTATCATATGATCTTCAATACTTTTAGAACATATAGTTTTATAGTGGATAAAGCTTTTGAACAAATTAATTAAAAATTAGCAAGTCAACCTTAGTAAGTGAAGCAAGACTTTTGTTTTTAATAGTGCAGGGCTGATACATAAATTTAGAAACTACTCTCAGTTTGAGCCAAATATTTAATAACCTTGTACAGACAGCATATTGCGATCCCTGTGTGGAAATTTTGACATGATTGTATCCTTGGAAAATGGTTGATTAAATTTGAAATGCTCAAGTCAGAGGCTCACACAGGCAGATGTGAATTCTGAATCCTTCTTTCCAAGGGCTGATTGCATTGTCACCTAAAATGAGCACTGTCACATTCTGATAAAGGCTCTGTGAACAATTCCTATCGACTATTTTCCTCATCACGATTTTATTTTATTTATGCATCCTTTTCTTTCTGTATCTTTTCAGCAACGTTGAGTGTGTGAAACTCTTGCAGAGCAGTGGAGCAGATGTAAATAAAAAAGACAAATATGGAAGGTTTGTAACTTACAAAAACTTCAAAAATCAATATGGAAGTCGAGATCTTACTTTCATGATACTGAAATTAATTGAGGATTAGGAGGAGCTCATGCTTGGCTGCCAGACTTCATATTTGGAAAACATGTAGCACAATTCTTAATACCAATATTTTTCTGGAAAGATCAAGAATATCACATACAACTTCAGACAAGGCTGCTATTGCTCAGTTGCTTATCCTTCTTCGTTTGTGGGATTAGCACTGAATTCAGATGTGAACATTCTCAGTTTGTAATTGTTTTTTCCCATCATTTTTTGTCATATTTTATTCTGAGGAAATGTATCAGGGAGGGGAAAAATATAATGTTTGCACTGTATCTTTTAACTGATAATGCAGGAGACCATTGTTTGGCAACAGATAAATAGGTTGTTTTCAGACTGGAAATCCATTGAAGGATGTAGGTTATCTAATCCTAATCTCTCCTCTCCTCTCCTCTCTCAGTGAAGTAAAAGTTTGAAATTGTATAATAACAACAGCAATAATAAATTTACTTATACTATACCAATTAGGTGAAATACAAACATAGCAAGATAGAATTAAGACTCAGACCAGGGGTGAAATCCAGCAGGTTCTCATAGGTTCTGGAGAACTGGTAGAGGAATGTTTGAGTAGTTCAGAGAACCACCAAATACTGGCTGGCCCAGAGTGGGGTGGGAATGGAGATTTTGCAGTATTCTTTCTCTGCCATGCCCACCAAGCCACATTCATAGAACTGGTAAGGGAAAATTTTGAATTTCACCCCTGACTCAGACATATGACAGTAGTGGCTATGTTTATTAGTGTTTAAGGTTACAGCTCCCTTCATAGGAAATATACCTTTCCTGTCCAAACTAATTCTAAAAGAGACAGATGCATGCTATATCAATGGTATTTTCTTTCCCCTATCCTAATAAGATTTAAAACTTTTAGTTCTACATTATTTTGCACCAGAATTCATCTACCGTATTTTTCTGTGTATAAGACGCACCTTCCCCCCCCCAAAAAAAATATGCCAAACACTTGGAGTGTCTTATACAAGGAAGGTTGCATGGGGGGGGGGGAGTTGGGTGGTGGTCAGCAATGTCGGCAGCAGCCTTCCCGGTGTCAGCTGCCAAACTGTGTGAAAAGCCACCACTGCAGGATGGTGGCTTTTCACGCGGTTTGGCAGCTGACGCCAGCTGCCATTGCCAAACTGCGTGAGAAGCCGCTACTGTCAGACTATAGGAAGGCTGCTGCCACTGCTGCTCCTCTCCGCGGGTTACTTCCCTGTGCAGGGTTTGGTGTAAGTTACTTTGCGACCCCCTCCGCCCGCCTCAGGGTAGAGCGAGAAACTTTTTGTAATCTTGGGGATGGAACTGCGGCTGCCCCCTCCTTCCCTGGCACTGAGTCGGCACCCGTACAAGGGGATTCCCTTGGCCCTTTATCCTTCTGCAGTGGTCTACCAGTGGTAGCTGAAGGAACTCATCCTCACGAGATTAAGGCGGGCTAGCGATGGAAAAGGCTAAGTACGCAGGCGGCTCCCAGACATCTGGGCTGAGGCTGGGCACTATGTGTGGGGTTCTGCCGGTGGGCTGGCCCTGACTTGCCTGTCCATTGGATGCCTAGACGGCGGGGGAGCCTGCAGAGCCATTTCCCTGGCAACAGCCTGGACCCTGGATGCACGAAAGGTCCCTAGGACAAACCTTTGGGGTAAGAGCAACTGGCGTTTGGGACAATCTTTGAGCGCTGAGAAAAGCTGCTTCCTGTAGTCCGGTGAATTCATCAGCAATTCCTCCCAGTGAACCATAGGCTAGTTAAGGCTGAAGATGAGGATAGGCAGTGTCTTCCACCACCTCCAAAAGACCATCAATGGTAGGCTAGTCCTGTCCCCTGAGTTTACAACTCGGCCCCCGCGGGGAGGAGAAGCCACTCGGATCCTCCGAAGGGGCACCCCGAACAAGAAAGCACGCAGCGAGCGTTCTCCTCGCCTCCCGAACTCCTTCTGACTCCGCATGGTAAGAAGTGGCAGCAGCAGCAGCACAGAGCTTTTAGACGCAGTGGGGCCTTCTTTCGGTCTTTGGATGTGTGAGAGCTGGAAAAAAAAACCCTCTGGGGCTAAGCGGGGAAAGCAGAGTAGAGCTTGGGGGTGGGATTTTGAGGTGGGGGCAGTGGCTTGGCTCTCCTTGCTCCTATCGGGGACACAGGACAGTTTATACACACACGCAGAGGGTGGCGCGAGAGCGCGGACATCCCCTCCCACACAGACAGACAGACAGATAGACACAGACACACAGACACAGAAAGAGTTGGTAGGGACTCTGTACTGTAGGTCATCTGGTCCAGGATTCTCCAACGTTGGCCACTTTATAGCTTGTGGACTTCAACTCCCAGAGTTCCTCAGCCAGCAAAGGTGGCTGAGGAACTCTGGGAGTTGTAGTCCATAAGTCTTAAAAGTTGCCAAGGTTGGAGATCCCTGCTCTAGAAACTCTCCTTTTAAGGAATATTTCTGGCTTATCATCATCACCATATATTTCCATGCACTTCATTTGTAAAAATTGGAGTAGTCAAGAGAGGGGTCCTTGAAAACCTCATGGTATAGTAGTAATATTAAGGCAACCTCAGCAGGGAACTGTAATTGTAAATGATTCTATCACTAGCCATTTCTGTGACTAAAGGAACAACTAACAAAATTAATTGTCCTTGTTTGTTTGTTTGAGTCGTATTAGGAGTGCCAAGGGTCTTCAAACCTGGTAAGTTTAAGGCTTGTGGACTTCAATTCCCATTTCTGAGCTAGCATGACTGGTGGAGGAATTCTGGGAATTGAAGTCCACAAATCTTAAAGCTGTCAAGTTTGAAGACCCCTATGTTAGAAGTTAGGAGTGCAAGTGTCTTAAAACCTGGCAAATTTAAGGTTTGTGGACTTCACTCCCATTTCTGAGCTAGCATAACTAGTGGAGGAACTCTGGGAGTTGAAGTCCACAAGTCTTGAAGCTGTCAAGTTTGAAGTTTGTAAAAAGTGTACATGGTTTTAAAAAGTGTACATGGTTTTAAACAGTATACATGGTTGTAAAAAGTATTCTGATATACTGGTATTTTATTAAACAATATAATACTACACCATTTAGCAAAGAATACTTTTTTTCTTGTTTTCCTCCTCTAAAATCTAGGTGTGTCTTATACACTGGTGCGTCTTATACACCGAAAATAGGATATATGGTTGCTCAGAAAGAATATTTCAGTATAAAAAGATTGTGTGGAATAGACCTTTGCTCTGTCTCTGTCATTATTTAAGCAGCTAAATCAGAATTTTTTAAAAAGTACGGTACTTTTCTTCTAGTCATTCTGAGTTATCCCTTGTATTTCTGCACTTTAACCAAGCAACTTTTAGACATCTGGAAGAGGAAACAGTGAAGTTATGCTACCTTCTGAAAGTATTTTCCTCTCAAATTAAGATTAATTTTTCACTGGGCTATATAAATATCTTGTTTTCTATCTACAATAGTAACAGTTTACATATCTATCTGTACAATGTTTTCCTTTGTAACAAATCTTCCTTGTTTTTACAGCCAGTGGTTTATTGTGGTTTATTCTTTGTTTATAGTTAGTTGAATAGCACTTCCTACTCTTTTTGTTTGTTCACTTCTTAGCCATTTCTTATGTACTTATTTCAAATCTTCACTGAAAGAGAAAGAATATGTTCTGCATTCAATTAAATACTGCTGTTGTACCTCGAAATAGATTCTCCCTATAGTAACGTTGCTGTCAGAAACAGTTAACATAATTGTATCCTGTTTCTCAAGTAGTGCCTTGGCTAATATGTTTCTATTTATTTTTCAGAACACCTTTGCACTATGCAGCTGCAAATTGTCATTTTCAATGTATTGAGATGCTGGTAACCACGGGGGCCAATATTAATGAAACTGATGACTGGGGACGAACAGCTTTACATTATGCTGCAGCCTCAGACATGGACAGAAAGTAAACAAGCTTATTTGTATTTGTTGTTTCTAATTCATTGCTAAGCCGGTATCATTTCTGTTCTCTTCATCCAGCAATCTCATTTAAGAAAAAACTCCCCTTTGACTCAAATACCTCTTTAATGTCCCTGCTGCTAGAATTGCTTTCAGTAACAACCTGCTCCTCCATATTGAGATACTTTTGCAATTGTGTAGTTTCTTCCAGGTTGCTGATTTCTGCATAAGCCAACTTCAACTTTTTAATATTTATAAAGAAATATATCTCTTATTTGTGTTTATCTTACTAATTCTTTTCACATGGTTACACATGGTATATAAATGTTTCACCCGCTTTCCAAAGTGTTAGCAAAACATGTTGACTGGTCTTAAGGGTTTTTCTCTGAATATTGAATTTTCTTGAATTAGAGGAGACATTCAGAAAACTCTTATCTTATGAAGATATAAAATAGTATTAGGTTTCGAGCAATGGGATGACGTTTTGTAAGGAGAATAACATTACGATGGAGTTAAAATATCCTCTCTATTCCTAATGCTCCTGATCCCTGTGATTGAATCTCTAAATTTTCTTTTAGTCTGAATGAATATTGAAATTACGAGCATGTTGTGTTACTGGGCCAGAATGTTTCTGGCTTTCATGCTCATTTCATAATGTAGTTCTTTATATCAGATGCATAAAATTTCTAGCAAAAAATGTTTTTTTAAATGATAACTTTAAATGAAGTATTTCTCTATAAACTAGTTCTCACAACATAAATATCCTATAATAAGTAAAACAATTCCATCAAATTCTGAAGAAATTGTTAATTATTATAATGAAATTGGGAATAGAGAAAATTTATAATTTCATGCATTGAAAGTGTAAATATGTTTATTGACACAATTTGCAAATATGGACAACTGCAGACAATCTTTACTGTCCTTATAAACTTACTATTTTTGTATATATATATATATCTGATTTATAGTTACATGAAAGAAGGCTTCCCATGTTTATGTATCAAATAGACGTTACGATATGAATCTTTTCTTAATTAAGTATGCCTTAAGAAAAATAGGGACGCAGTGACTGAGACGCTAAGCTTGTCGATCAAAAGATCAGCAGTTCAGCGGTTTGAATCCCTAGCGCCACACAATGGAGTAAACCCCCATTACTTGTCCCAGCTTCTGTCAACCTAACAGTTCAAAAGCACATAAAAAATGCAAGTAGAAAAATAGGGATCTCCTTTGATGGGAAGGTAATAGCATTCCATGTACCTTTGGCATTTAGTCATGCTGGCCATGTGACCACAGAGAGGTCTTTGGACACCGCTGGCTCTTTGGCTTTGAAACAGAGATGAGCATTGCCCTCTAGAGTCGGGAATGGCTAGCACATATGTTTGAGAGGAACCTTTACCTTTACCTAAGAAAAATACTAGTTTACCCTAAATATATTGTGAAAGGAGTTTTGGCTTCAATTGAAAAAACAATTCTATCAAAATAAGTAGACGAATAGTGTAGCTCATGTGCTATTTATTCTTCCCTGGTTTCATTAGCCAAGACCCCAATACTATCTCCTAAGAGTTCTCCAACCTCCTAAAGGACCATTATCCTAACAAACCTAATTTTTATCCCAAAGTCAGCAGAACTTTGCTGAACAAACACGCACACATCATGGCATGTATACAGAAACATAGACATATGTATATCTGTACCACATGTATGAGCACACACACACACATTGTTTGTTAGAAAACTGAAATTGGAAAGAAATTTCTGGGGCTCAGCCAAGATTTGTGCTTATGAAACAGAATAGATTCATGGTTTAATCATATTTTTAAAATGATAAACGTCATGCACTTTTGTCTCTATACTGAGTGCAAGTAAAAATATCTTGAACTCTGGGGAAAGATTATAATTGAAAAGCTGGTTTCTTTGTAGCTATGAATTTCCATATAGTTGTAGTAAAATAAATTCTAAGATCATCTCTCCCATTGGTAGCTAAGTTCAATATAATTTAAACATTAAGATCATAAAAATTCCCTGGTGAATCATACTACTGTGTGCCATCAAATTCATGACCTTTTCTGCAGTAGGTTATTGGAAAAATGTTTAAATCTTGATAAAAAGATTTATTTGAAAAGTGTGTGCCTGAAGACAGAGAATTATGATGAATGACTGAGTCAACCTCCCTCACCCTTAGTTTTCATTATTGAAAAATGAATTCATGCATAGAAAAAATACCTAGTTTAGCATAATATTACTTGGAGCTGTCTTAATAAAAAGATTGATTTAGAAAAAAAATAGCTTTTGTAATTCTAAGAGCTGCACAGTTGTGCAAACAGTGACCTTGAAGGGACATATGCAGTATTAATTAAACGTTTAAGGGTGATGGGAGCATTGGTTTAGTAATGATGAGAATAATAATGCATATTAACCAGAGATACAACCAGTCAACATTTAAAAATTCCATATTACATCATTTTCCAAGTAATTTGGGTAGATCTGTGAAATCTAATTAAATAATGTCTCAAGTATCCATGGTATTTATTTATATTGTCTTTTGAAGGTAATATTATGTGTGAAGTTATTTATAATGCTTTAAACCATCAATCAAATAAAGCCCATTTCCACATATTGCCAATTTTCTACTTGCATGTACAATTGTTCACATACGGTAAATTAAAATACCACCTGTATTTCTACAATTGCTTGCATTTATTCTCCATCACTGAGGAGACACACATGGTGGTTGGTCATTTTGGGGGGGGGGGGGGGTTGGTCCATTTTCAGGAATGTTTTTGTCTAAGTTAAAATTAAAAAATAACAAATCAATTTCAGAAGAATTTAAATGGACCACAATGTTTTTGTTAAACATTTGAGAGAAACTGTGGCAATGTTTTCTTACTGCTGTTGGCTCATCTCTCGGTTGCAAGTTAAATGGATACATAAAAGATTTCTGTATTGAAGAAGAATATGACTATAATAACGAGCAAGCTAAGATTCATCATCAAGATGAATTAATACTGTAATGCATTACTATGATGGCAATTATGAAGCTGTAGGCCTCATGCCTTCCTCAGTGAATCACATCTTAGTTGTGCTTGCATAAGAAATGGTGTGTGGATTTAGAGAGAAGGAAACTATGGCTGTCATTGTTACTTGTATGTGTTTCATCTATACAGGTAATACTTGACTAACAACCATAAAATTTATGTTGCTAAGTGAAAATTTGTTGAGCGATTTTGCTCCGTTTTATGACTTCTCTTGCCACATTTGTTAAGTGAATCACTGCTATTCTTAAATTAGTAACAGAGTTGTTAAGTGAATCTGGTTCCCCCATTGAGTTTGCTTGCCAGACAAGATGATCACATGACCTCAGGACACTGCAACCATCATAAATATGAAGGGGTTGCCAAGTGACCACATAACCGTGAGGATGCTGCAACAGTCATAAGTTTGAAAAATGGTTGTAACTCACTTTTTTCAGTGCCGTTGTAACCTTGAATGGTCACTAAATGAACTGTTGTAAGTCGAGGGCTACCTGTACTTTTGCCAATGGGAAAATAATGTTTTTAGAATTGAATAATACTTTTATACCCTAGTATTCCCAACAACTTTGTTTTATTACTCCACTGTCTTCTAATATTGGTGTCACAGCTAACACCAATTCATATTGTACTTACATTGAATTAGACATGATTGCAATTTATGCCATTGCAGAAGCTTTTTAGGAAGAGTCTAGAATTGATAAAATTGTGGAGGAGTTGAACTTATAAGTAGTATTTATGTAAAGTACCCAATAAAACATTCCTTCTAGATGGGATACACTACTTTCTCCATGGAAATATGGAGCTTCGTGGAGACTTTTATTGGTGAAATTATATAGCTGAACCGATATTTAGGATGAGGTTGGAATTGGTGAGGGAAACTATCTAGCAAAGATGAGCTGAAATGATAAATAGCAGAAAGCAGTGTGATGCTGTGATGTAGAATGAGGACCCTAGAAATACTTACCATTTCTGAGTGCTCTTTATGACTCCTGCCGCGTGCCAATCTGTGAAACAGTTATATTAAAAACTTTCCTGGCAGCACTCATAAATGTATTTACTGCTTGAAGTGAAACGATAAAGAGTAGCTTATACCAAAGAATCTCAAAATGAGTTGCCTTTTTCATTCAGAAAGAATATTTTGGGTAACTCCCATGAAAACTCTGAAGAAATTGAAAGAGCCAATGAAAAGAAAGAAAAAGAAGCTGCATTGTAAGTTTGGTATCAGTATAGCGCTTTTACCACATCTCTGCATTATGCTTCTTCTTCTGTGGGTCGCAGTTGTGTCCATTCTTTAGTTTTGTTCTGTGTCTCTGTTTACTGCTGCATTTGACATCTGAAACCATAAAATGCTAACCGTAGCGTTCTTGTTTATTGATGTAAATGTATGTGTTATGTGTACTGGTATATTTATTATTTAATTATTTTTAAATTTTACGTAGTATCTACAAAATGACAAAAGCAACATTTTGACATACGCATTGCTCCTTTCATGAATGCATCATGGCATTCTATGCAGAGCCAAAAAGAGCAATGCATACAGTTTGGGGGAATAATATTGTTTTAATCATTTTGACTGAACATGAGTCACTTATTCACCTAAATTGTTTACTGTCCACTAACAAAAGTCCATCTTGTTTGGGTTGAGGCTAGATTTACTGGCTTTTATCCAATAAAACCCATTACTGAAGTGTTACACTGACTAATCTACTGAAACTGATAGGATGCTATAGAACTGCAGAATATCAATAAATTGATGGGTCTTCATTAAAAATTTCATATGATCTCCCCCAGCAGTTTAATGTAAACATTGAACAGTATGGCACCAAACCATTTAAATGATATAGCCTTGAACAGAAATTCCCCAGTAGCATTGTCTAGATAGACCTAACTCAAAATAATTAATTATATTAGAAACACCTAAAAGAATTCAAGTGTACAATTCCACATGTGTACAATTCTGCTTGTAAAGGGAGGGGATTATTCCATCACCGAATCAAGGCACATTTAATGCCAAGACCACTAAGACCAAGGCCAAGGATTATATCTGTTAAAAATCAATTTTATTCAAGACTGTCTGGATCTGATTATCTGCCAACAACTCAAGCACCCTTCCCAGAAAGATGTTGCCTGCTTTCTTTAATTAAAATTGTACTTTTCCTACCTTTAAAAAGAATTGTATAAACACCTGCATCTAGCTAAACACTCCCTTTCTATTCTGGTACCTGAATAAACCATGAGAAGCAAAGTTTGAGCAAACAAATGCCTGTTTGAACACTATGCAATGTTTCTTGAACATATTGTTATGTTTTAAAGCTCTCCTGACTCCTCTACTATCTGATTGCCAAAACTGCAGAATCTAAGTCTAGACAATTACAATAAATTTTTCCCTCAAAGGATCTTGGTATCATGTTACATAAAACTATCTTAGGTTCTACATTCCTCTCTTTAATGAAGACTCAGAAAGTTCCAAGTCACTTGGAGAAGTTCTACTAGATATCACTAAGAGAATATAGTGATGATGGAAAAATGTAATAATGAGATCTTAACAGTGTCTAAAACCTTTGAAATGATTTTTGCTGCAGGTGTCTCTCTACTTATTTCAGCTTGGTATATACCAAAGATATAAAGAAGAATTTCACAAGTAAACATTTACTGTCTATGCTAGAAAATTTCCCTTTATGTTACCTGGAATCAACTAGAATCTATTAATTTTCAGAATCATAATCTTAACTCTAACAGATTCCCTATCTTACAGAAGTAATAATTGATAGATATCTAAAAATCTCAACAGATCTGACTTTTGCAGAGGAATAGATTTAACATCTCCTAATTTCAAAGTGCTATAGTCTTTCCTGGCAACCCCCATTCCAGAGGTCCATAGAACAGTGCAAAAAGGGCACATGTGAGCCCACACCCATAGTGCAATGTCCTCCCCTCTTGCATGCATGCACAGTCCCCCCTGCTGCACTCCTGTGTGCATGTGTGCAGGACTCACTAAAGCTTCTGGGGCCTGTAGATGGTGAAAAATGGATTCCAGCTGGTTTTCAGCCTTCCATAGGGTTGGGGAGGACATTTTCACCTATCCCAGGCTCCAGGAAAGCCTCCTGAGCCTTTAGATGGTGAAAAACAGACCCAACGGCACAACCAGAAGTTTAGAAACCCAGCTGGCTGTTTTTCACACTCCCCAGGTTTCCCTGAAGGCTGAGGAGGGTAAAAAAATGACCCAACCAGAAGTTTATTTCTGAACTTCCAGCTGGGCCATTTTTCAACCTCCTCAGGCTTCAGGAAACCCTCCTAAAGCCTAGGGAGTGTGAAAAATGGCCCAGTGGCCCACCCAGAAGTTCGGAAACAAACTTCCAGTAGGCTCAATTGGGTCCTTTTGTCGCCATCGACAAGCTTTCCTGAAGCCTGAGGAGGTTGAAAAATGGGAAGGGGAAAGCAAAAATGACCTCCCGTCATTCTCTGGCAGGCCTAAAAGTTGACATAGGGCACCGCTTTGCATGCCCTGAGATATGGCTCTGTGTTCCATCTATAGCACATGTGCCATAGGTTCACCCTCACAGCCACAGAAGATTGTCTACATGTGTTGACCTAGTTATGTCTATGTATGTTTGTGTTTTTAAAGATTGTGTGTGTGTTAGCTGTTGTTGTACCCTTTTAATAAGGCCTGGAGATTGGTTATGTTGTCTCTATGTCAAGTAGATTGTAATAAATACTGTAAGGAAAATCTTTCTTTCATAAACTTGATACTTAGAGTTGGTATATCTTTCTGATACTGTTGTAGGTTTTGTTATATCAATAATCAATATCTTGAATGTACATAGCAGCTAGTGATGTGTCAAATCTCTGTCATAAAGTTTCAAAAAAAAAAGGAAACAAAAAAAGGAAAGGAAACATAATAAAAACAGTTGATTTTAAAATTTAGTAATTATTGGGAATTATGTTAAACTCCAATATCCAGAATAATTTCTTCAATTTGAATAGCTGTATAGCAAATAATATTTTAGCAGATAGTCATTGAAGAGCTAAAATGACAAAAAGCATTTCTCATTATAACTGTGTGGTTATTTGAAACACTAAAGCTGTCTCTGGCTGCTCTTATTGCCGCACATTGGAACCCTTAATTGAGATGAATGTAAGTCAAATCTGGCTAATCCCCAGCATAAGAAACACTTAATATATTGTTAATTTACTCATAGAAACAAAACATTATAGAAAATGTATAGCGGGAATGCTTTTAATTGGAACTTATAGCAAGCATAGTTCCCTCTAAGCTGAGCAGTGAGCAATCGCTCACTTAAAAATCATCATCAACTCAGCGTTTTCCAAACCTGCCCAGAAGCCAAGAGGGAAAGAATGAGAGGGAAGGAGAGAGAGAGGAAGAGAGAGAAACAGATAGAAAAAAGAGAGGAAGGAAAAGAGAAAGAAAAAGAATGGGAGAAAGGAAGAGAGAAAGAAAATCAAAATCTAGTTTGAAACTAGCTCAACTATTTAAGTGGCATTTTGATATTGATAGAGTTGCCCTATTATGAGCTCACTGTTATAGACACACAGTACAGTATTTTATTTTGAAATTCTCTGAGGCAAAACAGGTTGGGTTTTTGTTTGTTTGTTTGTTTGTTTATTTATTTATTTATTTATTCTGTGCCGCCCAGTCCCAAAGGGACTGCCGCTCAGACATTATACTTTTCTGCCCACCCCCCCAAAAAAATTAGAGAGAACACTGATAGCAAGTATGTAACTTTTAGGCTATTATTATTGTACAAAATCCCAGTGAATATAGTAGAATTGAAGATTCAACAGGTACAGGATTCTTCTACGTAGAAATAAAAAGTTGGTATTATACAGTTCTAATATTACAGTGAATGTTTATCTTGGTATCTGTCATTATATGTAGTTAAATGGTAACATTTTGGTTTATATTTCTAAACAATCCACAGGTGTCTAGAATTTCTTCTTCAAAATGAAGCAAACCCTTCAATCCAAGATAGAGATGGCTATAATACAGTGCATTACGCTGCTGCTTATGGACACAGGCAGTGTCTAGAACTGGTGAGTAGGCTTGAAACAGTGCTAAAATGCTGCATTGCAAAATTGATTTCCAAATAAAACATATTCTTCATTTTTCAGAGCTATTACCTTTATTTTTTGACACTGAACAATGTTATGTTTTTAAATTTGCCCAGAATATGGCTATGCAGGAGAGGTTCAAGCATTTTCATTATTTTACTCCTCTAACATAAAGTTGATAGAGAAGCCAAGCATAATCAAGGTGTGAAATTCCTCTGGACTGCAAGTTCAGAGGCCTATGGAATATGTAGTGATGAGGAGATGAAAAGAGCATGCACTTGCCGTGATCAAACACTCTTCCTCCGGAATATCCACTGAGGATGTAATGGGTGAAAATGTTTGGGACTAACTTTCTTGATGGCCTATTCAATATTTGCTATATATTGTTTGAGAACACCCTTGTTAGGCTAGCTATCAAACTAAACTGATTGAATGGTCCAATCATTATGAGTTTTTATCTTAAAGGGATAGTTTTTCCAGAAACCCTTGCCATAAAATGCATGTATCTGAGTTTATTTATTTATTTATTTATTTATTATTATTTAGATTTGTATGCCGCCCCTCTCCATGAACTCGGGGCGGCTCACAACAAGGCATAAACAAATCGTACAAATCCAAATAGATTCAAATAAATTTAAATATTTTAAAAAGTTTAAAAAAGAACCCCAATATACTAACAAGCACACACACAAACAAACATACCATACATAAATTGTACGTGCCCGGGGGAGATGTTTCAGTTCCCCCATGCCTGACAACAAAGGTGGGTTTTAAGAACTTTACGGAAGGCAGGGAGAGTAGGGGCAGTTCTAATCTCCGGGGAGAGTTGGTTCCAGAGAGTCGGGGCCACCACAGAGAAGGCTCTTCCCCTGGGGCCCACCAACCGACATTGTTTAGTTGACGGGACCCGGAGAAGGCCCACTTGTGGGACCTAATCGGTCGCTGGGATTCGTGCGGCAGGAGGCGGTCTCGGAGGTATTCTGGTCCAATCCCATGAAGGGCTTTAAAGGTCATAACCAACACTTTGAATTGTGACCGGAAATTGATCGGCAACCAATGCAGACTGCGGAGTGATGGCGAAACATGGGCATGCCTAGGTAAGCCCATGACTGCTCTCGCAGCTGCATTCTGCACGATCTGAAGTTTCCGAACACTTTTCAAAGGTAGCCCCATGTAGAGAGCATTACAGTAGTCGAATCTCGAGGTGATGAGGGCATGAGTGACTGTGAGCAATGAGTCCCGGTCCAGATAGGGCCGCAACTGGTGCACCAGGCGCACCTGGGCAAACACCCCCCTCGCCACAGCTGAAAGATGGTTTTCTAATGTGAGCTGTGGATCGAGGAGGACGCCCAAGTTGCGGACCCTCTCCGAGGGGGTCAATAATTTCCCCCCAGGGTAATGGACGGACAGATGGAATTGTCCTTGGGAGGCAGAACCCACAGCCACTCCCTCTTATCCGGGTTGAGTTTGAGTCTGTTGACACCCATTCAGGCCCCAACAGCCTCCAGACACCGGCACATCACTTCCACTGCTTCGTTGACTGGACATGGGGTGGAGATGTAAAGCTGGGTATCATCAGCGTACTGATGATGCCTCACCCCATGCCCTCGGATGATCTCACCCAGCGGTTTCATGTAGATATTAAATAGCAGGGGGGAGAGGACCGACCCCTGAGGTACCCCACAAGGGAGAGACCTCGGAGTCGACCTCTGACCCCCCACTAACACCGACTGCGACCGGCCGGTGAGGTAGGAGGAGAACCACTGAAGAACAGTGCCCCCCACTCCCAACCCCTCCAGCCGGTGCAGAAGGATACCATGGTCGATGGTATCGAAAGCTGCTGAGAGGTCAAGGAGCACCAGGACAGAGGATAAACCCCTGTCCTGGGCCCGCCAGAGATCATCCATCAACGCGACCAAAGCAGTTTCCGTGCTGTAACCGGGTCTGAAGCCCGACTGCTGGGGACCTAGATAATCGGCTTCTTCCAAGGACCGTTGGAGCTGGAGTGCCACCACCTTCTCAACAACCTTCCCCATAAAGGGAAGGTTTGAGACTGGACGATAGTTATTAAGTACGGCTGGGTCCAGGGGGGGCTTCTTGAGGAGGGGGCGCACGAGCACCTCTTTATAGAGAGTTGGAAAAATTCCCCTCCCCAAGGAAGCGTTGGTAATCTCCTGGACCCAGCTCCGTGTCACCTCCCTGCTGGCCGAGACGAACCAGGAGGGACACGGATCCAGTAAACAGGTGGCGTAACTCACAGATCCAATGGCTTTGTCCACTTCATCAGGTGTCACCAGATCAAACTCTTCCCAGACATGTGGACAAATACGTGCCCCAGTCACCTCGACTGACTCGTTGTCAGTCGACTCTGTTTCCCAATTGGAGTCGAGATCGGCCCGGATCTGAGCGATTTTATCAGCGAAAAACGTGTTAAAATCCTCGGCACTGCTCTGCAAGGGCTCCCCAACTCCCCCCTGATTAAGAAGGGAGCGGGTCACTCTAAACAGAGCGGCCGGGCGGGATTCCGCTGATGCAATCAAGGCGGCATGGTACGCACATCTTGCCGCCTTGAGCGCCACTTTGAAAGTCTTAATAAAAGTTCTTACAAGTGTTCGATCAGATTCAGATCTACTCTTCCTCCATCGCTTCTCTAGACATCTCTTCTGGCGTTTCAACTCCCGGAGCTCCTCGCTGAACAATGGAGCTCTATGGGGTCTAGCGCCACGGAGAGGTCGCAAAGGCACAATCCGGTCAAGAGCCTCCGCTGCGGCCTTGTTCCAGGCCTCCGCAAGAGACTCCACCGAACTGTGGACGAGTGCCTCTGGAATAACCCCAAGCGCCGTCTGAAAGCCTTCTGGGTCCATCAGGCGTCTGGGGCGGAACCTCTTAATTGGTTCCGCCTCCCTGCGGGGAAGGATTGGAGCCAGGAAGTCAAGCCGTAGTAGGAAATGGTCTGACCATGACAAAGGCAAAGCTTCTAAGCCCCTTAGTCTCAGACCATTACTCAATTGCTCGGAAAGGAATACCATGTCAGGTGCGTGCCCTCCCTCGTGAGTCGGACCCTGTATTACTTGAGTCAGGTCCATGGCTGTCATGGTGGCCATGAACTCCTCTGCCAACCCAGAGGTTTCGCCGAGTGACGGCAGGTTGAAGTCCCCCAGGACAATAAGTCCGGGGAACTCCACCACCAACCCGGCTACCTCCTCGAGTAGCACAGGCAGGGCTTGTGCCACGCAGCTGGGAGGCAGGTACGTGAGAAGCAAGCCCACCTGAACCCCTAAGTCCAACTTCACAAGGAGGGACTCGCAACCTGCAATCTCTGGAGCAACGAGCCCACGCAGGCAAAGGCGCTCCCTGGCTATAATAGCCACTCCTCTCCCCCTTCCCTGGGGTCGAGGTTGATGCCATATCTGAAACCCGGCTGGGCAAATTTCCGAGAGAGGAACTCCTCCCTCCGGGCCCAGCCAGGTTTCAGTTACACATGCCAGGTCGGCCTCCTCATCCAGGATTAAATCCCGGATGAGGAGAGCTTTATTTACCACCGACCTGGCATTGAGCAGCAGCAACCTGAGCCCAGGGCCAGAGTTACACTCATCACCAGTGCCCTGGGTTGAGCTCACGGAGCCGGAACAAGGAATAGTTATTAGACAGCGATCCCTTGTTCCCCTGGAACGGCTAGCTCCGTGGCTCCTGCCATATCTGCCTCTCCCCAGCAACACCAGGATATTCCGACCCTCTGCCACCCCAGAGATCAGTGCCCCCTCCCCTCCCGCCTCTCCGGCGTCAGGTGGCCCAAATATCTCATTCATACTATTTCCATTCATCCCGTCCCTGGCATAACCCCACCCACTCCAACCATCGCACTCATACCAATCATTCATCCCATACACGTCATTGCACCCACTCCAATTATGCATCAGTTAAACCCCCCCAATTGATTAAAAATAGATTAAATTAGCAATAGATTAGTGTACTAATAAAATATTACAAATATATAGGATATAAAATTATAAGTCTAAATAAGTTAATAAGATAAAAAGTTAATAAATTAATAAGATAGTATAAAAATATAAAATATAAAATATAAAATCAGATCTTAATTAATATCAATCATCAGTCAATCAACCAATCCAGGTCCGAAATCCTCTATAGATCTTCCATATAGTCTTAGAATCTTTATGCATTGTAACCCACCCAAGCAAATATCAGCTGCATCATATGCAAACTTAGTTAAGTTTGTTACTGTCACTATAGCCAAAAGGTTCATTTATTTAAATTCCCCATAGCAATATACAGTACTTGGTGCATACAAGGCTGTTTATGAAAGTAGTTACGTTGTGGTTAGCTCTGACCCAGCTCCTGCCCCAAGGAATGTGCAGGTGGATGTGGAGGAAACATCCACATGCCGCAGGCCTATTTTGCTCCCGATGGAATCTGCCAACGAAGCCTCCTCTGACCAAGGAAGCGTGAGTGACAGGGAAGAGGGGAGTTTGGCAGACAGCCCAGGAGGAGATCAATCATCTGTATCCTCCTTGGATTCTGAACAAGAATTAATGACACATCCACGCATGTGTAGAGTGATGCATAGAAGACAACAACTGAAGGATTATTACAAGAGAAAATGAGGCCACCTGTGGTTGGGTGGCGCTGCTGTAATTAGTGCTACAGATAAAAGTGCAACCTGGTGTTTTAGCCTCATGGCAGTTTATCTGATTCATTGTTTCATCAAGATCGTGGTTTTTGTGCTGTTCAAGATTGTGTGTGGACTCTCTAGACTTTAGAATTGGACTCAATTTCCCAGTTATTGGGTGAGAAATTGGATTGCATTTAACCTGTGCCTTGTGTGTACCAGAAAATCCCTTTGACATTTAAAAAGGGAGCTGTTTCTGTTTTTCTGTTTATAAAAACTTTTGAGCTTTCCTTTTATCGTGTGGTGTGTGTCTTCCTGGACTAATTACCCTGTAATTACGGACAGTTGAAACATGCCGGCAGAACAAGTTACATAGTAAGTTGTCGTGTTATTATTTTGCAGAAGCTGATCCATGGGAAAGCAAAAATATTTAAAGCTATTACATGTATGACTATCTATCAAATCTCACAGTCCAAAAGTAAAATAATAATAATTGTGCTGTAATAATAGTATCGCAGAATGAAAAGTAATGACAAGATTCTTGAGAGGTCAACAATTCATAAAATATGTAAATGATAGAGCTAGGCACTAATTAAGTGAGCATTACAGTAGTCTGCTTTTACTGCGTTAAAATCCGTTTCATTTTACAAAGAATTCATTTTTGATTCTCCTAATTCTTTTTAACCCTTAGTGATCAATAATAGTAAGTCTGATTGTTCAATGGTATTTAAACAGTCAAAAGATGGTGGGTTTTCTTTAAAGATAACCAGCATCTAGAATTGCACCTAGAAACCATATCAGCCAATGTAGTTCACAAATCAGTGCTGCCACATAGGCATTCTGAGATGTGTCCATTACTCTTTGCATCTCTGCTTCTGGTCTTACTGTAATTTCTGAAAGGTCTTTCAGAGTAAACACACACACACACACTTTAGAATTGTGAGATCACAAAGGGGCACTTGATTATCTGGAGGATCTCTTGAAGTAGGCACAAATGCAAAGACAATTCCTTAAGCTCATGCCCCAACGGAGGGCAATTTGATTTTTAATGGAGGCAATTGAAACCTTGTTTAAACCAAATTAATGGTCTTTTAAGAAGTTCACTTTTTAAATAGTAAGAATTATATATCATGGGGGAGGGGCCATCAGGATTTTAGAGATGCTTAGATGGGTCATGGCAAAAAAAAGTTGGGAACCACTGGCGTGGATGAATCTCTGCAAAGGCCTTCTTCACCATAGTTGTCACCTGTTTTTTGAGCAGGAAATGTGAATCCAAGAAACACACCCACACCCCGGCTGCCCATTAGTTTCAAGTGGGGAAATACATTCCCATCCAAGCGGAAGACGGAGAATTCCCAGAATTGGGGGATCCAAATACGCTATCAAGTTAGAGCCTGAGTCTGTTTCTCCCCACTAGACTTGCACATCCTCACTGGGAGAGAACATCAACAGCACTGCTTGGAGGGGCTTAGGGCAAAACCTACAATTAGGTATCAATAATATATTGATGGTACCAGGTCCTAAACCAAAGGGCTCCTTCAGCACATCATGAGGTTTCAGATTGTACAACTACTCCTATTTATGACTTGAAAAATAATTTAATGCTACTGTAGTTTTATTAATACAATATATCAACAACAATAGCAATAGTGGATAATTCCTCAAGCTTCAGGATTCACATGGACTAATTTGTGGAATTCTGCCCTAAAATGATAGATGATCTCTCCCACCTTTTTTGTATAGAAATTAAACAGAGGGGTGAGAACATCATGCCCCAAGGCCCATCGCCAGTGAAACTGGAAACTTATTAGTGCTTTAATATGCATATTCTCAGATACCTAATTTGTATGATTATAGTTGCAGATCAAACACGGAGGAATCAGAATCATAATTGTACTCCCCAAAGGCACATTATTCCTTTTTCAAATGTGTCAATAAATACTTATTATGAACTAACACTGAGCCAGTTTAGGCTGACAAATCCTATTGCCTGGAGATATTTATATAGAAACTTGGAGAAAGCATTTTTCCAGGACATCAATTTTAATAGTATCATATAAAATTATAGAAAATTCCCATGATAATTTATCTCCAATTAGTATGAAGAACTAAGTTTGTTAAGAGCTAGAAAATCATTAGCAGGTTTTTTAAGTTTATTTTTTTCAGTAAATTTGTCATTGCCTATTTTCTTGCTTTTTACAGCTGAAAACCTAAAAAGCTCTCAGCTTTATGTTTGTGTTTATGCTTAGCATTATAACAGATTTCACTATTTTTCAGCATCAAGCAATTAACCTTTATTTATCTGTATCTTATCTGTTTTATGATTAATAGCTTGGGCATATTTTAATAAATGACACACACACACACCCAAATCTGAAATTGAATTATCACTTTCTATAAAAAAGATTTGAAGTGTTTTCATGTTGATCTTTGTGTAACCAGGTCATTTTCATGGACTGAGATAAAAACAATCAGAAATAATAAAATTAACTTTTTATTTTGAAGGCCTTTTGGAGAGTGAGCAGCAAAGACCGAGAAAAGAGTTACTAGGCATTTTATTTTTAGAGTTTATGTGCCTGATATTAATGCAGTCATAGCTCATGAAACTGAAAACAAATGGTTGAAGTACTATACTCATATTATGCACTGGCAAAATCTAATAAAATCTATTGCAGCTGTTGCCGAGGTCTATTTCTCTTGACATCTTAACTGAAACACATTAAAAGAATGTTTCAAAGACAATGGCATCTGCCTTCCAATGAAGGTGGCAGCTTGTCTGTCTCACACAGATTGAAAGGAAATGTACCGTCATGACAGTCAGCATTCCACCCAAAGTGTTCAGTTCAATTATCATTCTATGTGTCAGTATGCTGCACACACTCTTGCTGATGTCAAACAGGCAACAGTGTGTAGCTTTTAGGATAGTATTCTTAGCTTGAATAGAATAGTGTGAGTGTGCTTGTGGTGAACAGGGCTTTGACTGAATTTCTCATATCCTGCACAAAATGTACTAAATGTGCTGGTATTATCCTTACCACTTGTATGGAATTTGCACCTGGCACAGATACAATTATGTTAGGTAATCTGGTAAGTGAAAAGTACTAAGAGTATGATCAAATCAAATATTTATTTCATTGTAATCCAGTGTAAAGTGGGTAGGATACAATCAGTTTAAGGTGGATTAAATAGGATTAAAAAGCATAAAAGATATATCAAAGCCTAATTTAAAAAAGAAAAAAATATCCTAAACATATATGTTATGTTTATATAAAACAGGAGTCTAAAAAAAATCTAAAGGGATGGAATCCAAAAATATATATGTTCTGCTATATTTACCTAATGTTGCTATTCCTCCAGATTTGTAATATGTGTGAAATGAAAGAAAAACATTATTGATGAAACTAAGGTTAAGGAAAAGAATACATAGATCTGGATGTAAGTAATCTGATCTTGGGGAGCAGATTTGATGAATACAGTGTTCCCTCAATTTTCGCAGGGGATGCGTTCCGAGACCGCCCGCGGAAGTCGAATTTCCACGAAGTAGAGATGTGGAAGTAAATACACTATTTTTGGCTATGAACAGTATCACAAGCCTTCCTTTAACCCTTTAAACCCCTACATTACAATTTCCCATTCCCTTAGCAACCATTTAGATTATTACTCACCATGTTTATTTATTAAAGTTTATTTAAAAAAATATTTACTAAAGGCGGGCGAAAATTTGGCGATGACATATGATGTCATCGGGCGGGAAAAACTGTGGTATAGGGGGGGGAAACCACAAAGTATTTTTTAATTATTATTTTTGAAAAACCGTGGTATAGACTTTTCGCGAAGTTCGAACCCGCGAAAATCGAGGGGACACTATATCTTTGTAGAGTGATGAAAAAGTTAAAATCATATCCAAAAATATAAATTAGTATAATTTAAATTGTTCTGGTTGTGTATGAAATAGAAATCCATAGGTTGGTGATAGTTGCACGCTGTGTTCCAGTGAATAGCGGTAATGTAATAATCGTAATAGGGGGGGATTACAACATTCAAAATTATAACACTTTGAATGCAATTTGCTCAGACATTAATAACAATGATATTTATTAACCACATAAACGAACAATTGCTGCAAAAAACAATGAAAGTCTTATGTGTATGTAGAGATAAAAAACAATTTAGAGTTAAATGATAAAGGCAGATAAAATGTAGGGTAATTCTGAGAGGAATAAAAATTGTTTTAAAAGTACATGAGAGTAAAAAAGAATTTCCATCAGAATGCATGGCATTAAAAATAGAAGTGATTTAATGATTAAATGATTTGGGATACAATTGAAGGGAAAGAATGGTGGAAGGAGTTAGATATTTATGATTTGTTCTTCAGTAAATTATTGAGAAATACATATGTAGTAAATATTAGTTAATTCGTGTGATGCAGTAAAAAGAGTAAGAATCTGAAAATTAATGTATTGATTTCACCTAAATAATTTGTCTATTTGGTAAATGTTTTCTTAAGATGGAACAATTGTTGGAAAAAGAGGAAATATAAAAATAATGGATAATATGTGATCTGTTGTAAAGAATGAATATTTATTTATTTATTTTATTTATTTATTCGACTTGTATGCTGCCTAATCCCAAATATATTGTCAAAAGCAATACTTTTTATTTATAAAAGAGTGTTTCTGGACTTGTTTTCTAGAAGTAGTGAACACAAGAACAAGGGGACACAATCTGAAGTTAGTTGGGGGAAAGATCAAAAGCAACATGAGAAAATATTATTTTACTGAAAAAGTAGTAGATCCTTGGAACAAACTTCCAGCAGACGTGGTTGATAAATCCACAGTAAGTGAATTTAAACATGCCTGGGATAAACATATATCCATCCTAAGATAAAATACAGGAAATAGTATAAGGGCAGACTAGATGGATCATGAGGTCTTTTTCTGCCATCAGTCTTCTATGTTTCTATGTTTCTAAGTATGTCAACTGGGCCTGGTATGTCAGGAGAAACCTAAACATAGTTGAATACAGAAAACAAAAAAGCATACAGTCCGAAGATAAGACTGACTGAAGGTAGAATAAAAAGGAAAGCAAGTACCGTAAGCACTACAGAAGAAATGCTTTGAAAGGTTCTGGTTAGAAAGAGAATGAATGAGTATAAAATTGAGTGGGTGAAGAGAAAGGAAAAAAGAGGAAGCCATAATTGTTGTTGATATGATTTGGAAAAAGAGGTGAGAAATTTAAAGAACAAAATTAATAACTGAGAACCAGTTTAGTCTAAGGTGCTGAACTAGAAACTGGAAGACTATGAGGTCTTCTTTCGATCATGTGAATAATTTTAGGCCAGTCATTCTCAACCATCCTACCACATAGGGTTATTGTGGAGAAAATAGGTGGGAGCATTCTGCATCCAGCCTTGAGTTGTTAAAATAAAGATGTAATATAAATGTTGCTGTTACGATCTTCCTTGCTTCTCAGATGTTCTGAAGAATCACCAGTGTTTCAGAGCAAATTTAGAAGATGGAAAAAGGTTTAGGGAAGAACAATTCGCAAAAATCAATTCCCTTCCATCTAGGTTTAGTATCTCTTATTACCGTAACTCACGGGACATGCTTTACCTCTTCACCATAGGTATAAATAATTTCCTTCTTTTGTTTGTCCTAGCTTCTGGAGAAAACAAATAACTTTTTTGAGGAATCAGATTCAACATCAGCAAGAAGTCCTTTGCATTTAGCTGTAAGTATAGGTTGGGCGAAATACTGTTCTAATAAGATCAAATAGCCTTCTGTTTCTTATCTAAAATATACTGGTGATTATTTATGATGAGACTTCTTTTCTTTGAGGCATATCCAAGTCTCCCTAGCCAAATTCAAAGCCCAAGATCCTTAAGTGAAAACATTGTGATTGCATGAAAGCTAATACAGTACTTTCTAAAATAGAAGCCTCTTCTTAGAGATGTGGAAAGAGTTGAAGTCAGTTTTAGTTAAGCTACTTTGGGGGCTGATATAAATATGCTCTAGTTAGAATAACAAATTCAAGAACCGTGTGAAGGTTTATTTCTTTACTATGTTCAAATTATTCATGTAAGGAACATCTACTATAGTCTGTAACTGCTCCGAGTCTCCGGTGAGGGGCGGCATACAAATCTAAATAATAATAATAATAATAATAATAATAATAATAATAATAATTTAAAAACCATTGGAATTGACAAAATCTCCATCTGTCAATTGCGAAAGGCCGCTTTACTGAGATCGGCAAACATAATTCACCGCTACATCACGCAGTCCTAGGTGCTTGGGAAGCGCCCGACTGGTGATGAAATACGAAATCCAGCATAATCTCGTTTGCTGTGTTGTACTGACATAATAATAATAATAATAATAATAATAGTAGTAGTAGTAGTAGTAGTAGTAATAATAATAACAACAATCTTCAATTGGATGAAATTATGCATCTCACGGCAAAATTTCATTTATTTATTTAGTCAAATGCGAATTGGTAGTATACAAAGATATAAGAATGTTTATATACATAATACTAGTTAGAGAGAAACATTAGGACAGGGGACGGAAGACATGCTGGTGCACTTATGCACCATATGTTCAAAAACATTTTGAAAAAATGTTTTCGACCAAAATTCCTCACATGGGCTAACTAAGTTTATAGTTTATTAGATTTGTATGCCGCCCCTCTCCGAAGACTGATATTTTTTCAACATCCCTGGTCATTCTAGTTCTTTGTTTAGTTGAGGAAATATCTCTGAAATGATGATCCGATGGGCCACAGGTCCTCTAGTTAATATTAAATGCAGTTTTGTGCACTTCAGAATTAATTTCAGGACATCTGTCCAGCTGCAGCTCTGCATACAATCACAGTTAGAGAAGCTTAATGACTGCGGCCTTGGCTTAACTATCATGGTTTTCACACTTATGGCCACATCCATTTAACGATTGCCTCAAAAAAGTCATAAAATTAGCAAGCAGGTATATGGCTGATTCCATGAGGTCGTAACTTGAGGACTACCTGTAAAATACTTACTATGGAATCTGAGAAACTTTTGAAGGTTTAAATTGAATTGTTTATATACAGTAAGTTATTTACAATTAATTTTCCCATTGCTAAACTACCCCCTCAAACTGTCCCAAGGATTTTTTTTGCAAAATAGTCAGCCAATATTCATTACCACATGTACAGAAGTAACCCCCCCCCCAAAAAAAAATAATAATATATGTACAGCTTCCATTTTGCTGTGATTATATAAACTGATTAAAACTTTTCCTTCAACCTCTGGTCCAGCTGACTGGCTGCGGCATCTACTTTGCCTTTTATCTGAGATTTTATCTTAGCTTTTTTTTTGGAGGGGTTTTTTAGAGATTGTACTTGTTGATAGTTCTTGGATTTAAGTATTTATTAGTATTCCATTTCTCTGTTTTCTTTCTTGTTTGATTTTATATGCTTCCCAGAGTTCTTTTGGATTGGTGTAGGTTATAATTGTTTATTGGTATATTATTGGGATGAGTACCGCCCCCTACAGTTGGAAACAACTAGCACATATGTGCAAGGGGAACATTTACCTTTATCTTAGGTTATAAAAACATTTATAAAAAATTAAAAAAATGTTTGTCACCCAATTCAGATTCTTTTCCATTGGAATGCATGTATTACTTATTTCCAAAATTATTCTAAATTCATTTAATTTGTAATAGGTTAAAACTCCTACAAGGTTAGTTTATGTAACATCTTTTAAAAATGCAATTTCAGAGAAAAATCTGGAAAAATATAGTTTATTTTGAAGAGATAAATAACACATTGTGAAACGGGTTTCACAAGCCTAATGAGATTTCTTAACCATTCAGTTTTCATATTAGGAGAAAACTTGGTGTATTCTCAAGTGTTTAGACTCAGTGAAAAACTGCTGGTCTTAAAGACCTCATTTTATTTCCTAGGCCTATAATGGTCACCATGAAGCATTAGAAGTACTGCTTCAGTCACTAGTAGATCTAGATATTAGAGATGAAAAAGGACGTACTGCCCTGGATCTTGCTGCATTTAAAGGACACATGGAATGTGTTGAAGCGCTTATCAACCAGGGTGCCTCTGTCACAGTGAAAGATAATGTCACACAACGAACCCCACTCCATGCCTCAGGTAGGTGAGATGCTATTATTTTGATACATTAATTACAGTTAAAAAAGAATGGCATGCAGAAAAGCTCATGGAGATATCAGCTTTGACAGAGTTTGGTTACTCTTTAAACAGAAAAAAATCTTACCTCTTTAGAGTAGGGGAGAAAACTGTAGCAAAAATTGCAAACTGCAATTTACATCTGTTCCTGCTAAGGTCACTTTGTATATTGTATGACCTCAGAGTTCTACATAATAATTCAAGTTGAAGAGAGAAACAAATTATAGCAATTGTAGAAAATTACTATTTCACGTGAGTTCTTCATGAATAAGAAAATATAAGAGTGATAATTTCCCCTAAAATCCTCCTCCTTTCTTAATGAGTTATGCCAAAGATTATTTTTTACTAAATCTCCAAAAATGAAGAAATAAAGTAAGTGCAACTTCTTACAGGTAGTCCTTGATTTATTACCACAATTGGAATGAGGAATTTCCTTCGCTAAGTGATACAGTTGATAAGTGCGTAATCCTATGATTGTGCCCAATTTTACGATTTATTTATTTATTACTTAGATTTGTATGCCGCCCCTCTCCGAAGACTCGGGGCGGCTTTTATGATCTTTTATGCCACAGTCATTAAGCAAATAACTCTGGCCATTAAGTGAATCACACTGTTATTAAACAAATCCAGCTTCCCCTATTGACTTTACTTATTGGAAGCCAGCTGGGAAAGTCATAAATGGTGGTCAAGTGACCCACCTCAGGACCCTGCATCCATCATAAATACATGCCTGTTGCCTAGTGCCTGGATTGTGCTTACATGAGCGAGGGGATACTACAATTGTAAGTGTGAAGGATAAACTTCTTTTTTAGTGTCACTGTAACATCAAATTATAGCTAAATAAATGGTTGCTAAATCAAGGACTTACCTGTATTCCCAAAACAGAGACTGTGTTTGACCGGCCAACTACAGTGGTACCTCTATTTACGAACTTAATTCATTCCATGATCTTAAGTAGAAAAGTTTGTAAGAAGAAGCAATTTTTCCCATAGGAATCAATGTAAAAGCAAATAATGCGTCTCCCCGCCTTTTACAGCCCTGTTTCTTCCCAGGAGATTCCTAGAGAGGCCCCACAGAGGCTTCTCCCTGCCTTTTCCAGTTATAGTTTCGGAGGCAAAAAAATCTTGAACACCTGGTTCTTATCTAGAAAAGTTCATAAGTAGAGGCGTTCATAGGTAGAGGTACCACTATATAGTGAATCATGATCCTTGACACTTATTACCAGTTCATCAAATTATCATGATTTATTGTGGGATTGAGCAATAATATGTTTACAGGTCTTCTGATCCCTAGTTGTGCATGATCATTTTGTCTAACCAAATGGTACCCCAACATTTCATATTTCACTGAAATGAAAAAAAAGTTTAGCATAACCACAATTGGATTGGCATGTGAAGTTCCACTCAAGTTCTAGTCTTTAAAACAAATGGCTAGGTTCAAAATTCTGCCCCTCCTAAAGCAGACCCTCAGTTGGTGATGTCAGCATGCTGTGAATTAGATCTGTTTCTCCTCTTGAGTTGTGCTTGCTGTTAGGCATTTTGAATTGAGATCAGCACATTACTTAATTTTACTTATGCCATAGTTTAGAACTGATTATACCGTATATTGCCATTTATTTTTGCAATAGTTAACAAATAAACCAAGTACTGTATATTATTTTGTATTGAAATGAAACATTGTCTTAGCATGGCCTAATAGAGACCTCTGTTGGCTAAAAACAGGCTTACATTGTCCACCAATAACAGTTGAAGAAGGCCATATTTGACTATAATTAAGTAGGATTTCTTTATAGCAGCAACTCAAAATTGTTGCTGCTGCTGTTTTCCACATGTCTTTGGATGCTACTGCAGTGTTGAAAACAATCTTGAAAAATGTGATGCATATAGAAAAATATGAATGTCATTTCTCAATTCTCTATTTTCTCATCCTATCAAAGACAATATGTATTTTGGTTCTTCTTCCTAACGGCAGTCAATATGTTTGGAGACTACACATTAAATAATTACATTATTAATAAATATGAGTTAAATCATCAAACTTCATATCTAAATTTACTTCTTATATTAAAAGATGAACTTCAGGACTTAATATATATAGAGAGATATTTTTCTTTCTTAATGGATTATTCAAATATATTTTCTCCTAAATATAACTTGATACAAGTTTGACTCTTTCATTGCTTTTATTTGAAAAACATGTAAAGTATGTCCTTCCTCTTTATAGTCATCAATGGGCATACATCATGTCTACGGCTTTTATTAGAAGTAACAGATAACCCTGACGTAGTGGATGCCAAAGGACAGTAAGTTTGTTTAATTTTGAAATTTATAATTTGCGTGACTTTGGGATCATTTCAAGCAGTAGCACTCAGCTATCAATCGTGGCTATGTCCTCACTCAAGGATGTTCAGAAGTTAATTTAATATCTTCTAATTAAGGTAACGATTGCCTCCCCACACCATGGCTAGCCAATTAATGGTGCTGCTATCAGTCCTTCAGCTAATAACACTGGAGTCAAAGAGGAGAAAAGCAGTTGGACACAACAATTACAGCTGTAAGAAACTGGTATGAGGCAAGAAATAGAAAACACAAAAAGCAAATTTGCAGCATCCCTAAGGAAATGAGATTATAATTGGTGTTGTGCTGCCAATGTATGTCCAGTAGATGTTTTCTGGGATTTCTGCTACAAAAAGCATTCCACTCCATGCCAGATGCCAGAAGTGTGTTCTTTATTTTACATCTTAGATAAATTGTAGTGAGAATGAAAGTTTGAAATGAAGGACTCTAGGAATGCAGACTGAATGTATCTCCTAGTATGAACCAGAATCTTGAAAGATGATCCTACTCTAGATCCCTATGACTCACTCTTTTTGGACAAAGTTCTTGTATATGTGATTATTTCCTATAATGTAAGCCAGAAAAGCCAGCCAGGAGACTTTGGTCAGACCCTTTCTTTTAGCCTAGCACACATCTTTTTTAGGGTTGTTGTGTGAAAAATAGGAGGAAGGAGGAGGATTAAAAATCTTTGTGCATGTAGGAAAATAGCACATATTTCTGTATGCAGTGAATCTCTCTCTGGCTTCTCCGTGCCTCTTCTCGTGAGAACATACCAGGGGTGAAATTCAGCAGGTTCTGACAGGTTCTGGAGAACTGGTAGCCAAATTTTTGAGTAGTAGTTTGGAGAACTGGCAAATACCACCTCTGGCTGGCCCCAGAGTGGAGTGGGAATGGAGATTTTGCAATTTCCTTCCCCAGCCATGCGCATCAAGCCACATCCACAGAATCAGTAGGGAAAAATTTTGAATATTGCCCCTGGAACTGTGAATTGCTGAAGGGCAAAAACATTTTTTTCCTCTAGATTTTATAAATTGACTCTGATACTACTGCAGTGTGACAAAGAATTAAAATCTAGAAGCTGGTTCATAAATATAGCCATGTGTTATGGGCAATAGGATAGAATGGAACTATCACAACTTTTCATCTATCCATTTCCTCCCATAACAGACAAATTCAAAATGGACAAGCTGCCAAATAGATATGGGAAAATGTTTTTATGTAGATTCTGGCCTGTTCCATAGATTGAACTTTACATTTATTTATTTTTTTCAAAAATAAGGTTAAGATTTAAGCATAACCTTTTACATATACAGTACATGATTCAGTGATAATATGGAGGCTTTTTTAAATGCAGTCTCATTTCAAGATGAAATATTAGCATTTCATTTACTATGATTAGCTATGGATTTATTTTATTTATGTATAGTATTACTACAATATTTTGATTTCTTTTTAATTAATGGTAGTGGGAGATGTTTGGGATAGAAATTTAACATACTCTTTTATTTCCATAATTGTAGATTGCTTTGATGTCTATTCCTTTTCATGTTTATTTTAGAGTTAAGAATACCCAAACAGAAACAATTAAGTTAAGAGATGCAGCAATAGGTAAAGACAACTGATTAGAAATAAACCTTTTGCTGCTCGTTTTTAGATAACCCTCCAATATTATCAAATCTAGCTATCTCTGGCAACCTTTATAGTAACTAATGGATATTACAATGGTTGGAGAAGTGGCAAATATTTTTGGATAATACATGGAATAAAGTCACAAATCAGGAATATATGATGATGGTTATGGACCTCTCATTTTTTAGAACTCCGCTGATGCTAGCTGTGGCTTATGGGCACATAGACGCTGTTTCTTTGTTACTTGAAAAAGAGGCATCCGTTGATGCAGCTGATATCCTGGGATGTACTGCTTTACATCGAGGGGTAATTTCTCATTTTTATCTAGTGTCTCTGCTGTATATTTTTTAAATGGCACTTATGTCTAATAATGGTAGAGAAGAATACAGAACACTAAAACTGACTTTGATGCTAACATATATTGTGTGAGTCTGTGAATGCAAGCTGCTTAGGATAAGCAACAATGATCTGCAAATCTTTGCTAGAAACTGCTGTTTTAGATATCTCAATTAGTTCTTAATATTTTTAAGCAGTAAATTTATAAAAGAATGGATATGATTGGAGAAGAAAATATGACAAAAGCTGTGCAGTCCACAGTTATATAGCACTACCCTAAAGGAATTGTTTGGTCATATTTAGAGTTAAATATATGTTAGCATTGGGAAAGATATCAGAAAACTGCCTTTATGGAGATGCAATAAATTTTCTTAGGTAGAGAGAAAAAAAATTGATAATCTAAATTTTAATTGGTTATTACTAAGGCTTTAAAGTTTTATGATGATTAGAAAAAAGACAGTCCTTTTGGAGGGGGCTTTGCTCATAGCTTTACATATAGGTTTTGTCAATAATCCTTCAACCAAAGCACAGTGGATTCATAGAAAGATTGTGTATGCCTACCGACATATGTTGATGTATTTATCTAATTTTATAAGTTGTTCCACTACATTTCAAATTTAAATAATGAAATACTTGGAACATGTTTTTCAAAGATGCCTCATCCACATATTTATTTATTTAATTATTATTGTTTTCAAGTAGCCCAATTTTTAAATTTTCCTTATATTTTCAAGAATGCATGGAGAAAAATTAAAATAATTTCTAGCAGTTCAGGATGCATCATCACCAAAAATATTTTAATGTTTAGAGTATCTTGTGGAGGGGGCACAATCTGAGGTTACTTGGGGGGAAGATCAGAAGCAACATGAGAAAATATTATTTTACTGAAAGAGTAGTAGATGCTTGGAACAAACTTCCAGCAGACATGGTTGATAAAACCACAGTAACTGAATTTAAACATGCCTGGGATAAACATATCCATCCTAAGATAAAATACAGGAAATAGTATAAAGGCAGACTAGATGGACCAGGAGGTCTTTTTCTGCCGTCAATCTTCTGTGTTTCTATGTTTCTAAAAAGTATTTCTTTTCATTAATTTTTTAGAGAAGACAGTATTCAATGTCCAGGTTCCCATATATGCAAGTTACTAAAAAAAAATCTTTGTCACTGACTGCCCATATGGAGAAACAACCAAAAATCTTTCCAGAAACAACCCAAATCTTTATGATTAATATTTCAGACAAACTTTTTCAGTTATTTGTTTATATCTATTTAGGATTGTTGATTATCTTACATAGCTTTATGAGAGGAAAGGCATATTTTACTAAAATGAATCTAATTTTTAAATTTTATTTGAAAAAGATTATGGCAGGGCATGAGGAATGCATTCAGATGCTGTTGGAACAAGAAGTATTAATTCTGTGTAAGGATGCCAGAGGCAGGACACCTCTACATTATGCAGCAGCTCGAGGACATGCCACATGGCTGAGTGAATTAATGCAGTTGGCACTTTCAGAAGACTACAATTTTAAAGATAATCAGAATTATACACCATTGCACTGGGCTTCTTATAACGGTAATCTTTTATGCCAAGCAGATATTTATTACCGGCTATTAAGTTTGGTATGGAAATTGCATGCAAAGGGAGATAACAGGCCTTCTAAAACAATAATTGTGTCTTGTTGTATCATTAGAGATTTGGCACCATTCCCAGATCAACACAATGTCTATATGATCTGCATTGTCTCGATTTGACAGCTGACCCAATTTCTTGCGAATGGTCCAGTTTTCAATCTGACACTGAAGCTCTAAGCAGTTTTTCGGTTGGTCGGAATTTCCCCTTCCCTGCCATTGTGTTGCAATAAAGCAAGTCTCCAGGTTAAGAAAGGCCCATCTTAAGGATGACGACCTATAGTTAAGTTAAATATTCAGTGGTTCAAGTTAAATTCACAATAGTTCAATTCATTAGATCAGTGTTTTTCAACCAGTGTGCCGTGGCACACTAGTGTGCCGCGAGACATGGTCAGGTGTGCCGCAAAGCTCAGAGAGAAAGAAAGCAAGAGAGAAAGAAAGCAAGAGTGAGAGAGAAAGAAAGCAAGAGAGAGAAAGAGAGAAAGAGAAAGCAAGAGAGAGAGAGAGAAAGAGAGGGAGGAAAAGAGAGAGAGAGAAAGACATAGAGGGAGGTAGGGAGGGAGAGAGACAGAGAGCAAAAAAGAGAGGAAGGAAGGAAGAGAAAGAAAGAGGGATGGAGAGAGAGAGAAAGAAAGAGGAAGGAAGGGAGAGAAAGAGGGAGGGAGAAAGAAATAGAGCGAAGGGGAGGAAGAGAGAGAGAGAAAAAATTTTTGTCCAAACTTTTTTTAGCCGCCCCCCCCCTTCCCCCCGCTCAATGTGTCCCGGGGTTTCGTAAATGTAAAAAATGTGCCGCGGCTCAAAAAGGTTGAAAATCACTGCATTAGATCATGCTACTTAGACAGTATGATACAATAACGCTCTTCTGGTTTATATACAAATTTGATTTAAGGACAGACCGGACATTCTTAAACTGGGGACTACTGTATATGTATTTTGAACACACCGATGCTTTGTATTGAGCAATAAAATGGAATTTTGGCCCTTCCAAACAGCAGTCCCAATGACTTTTTTATATTACCAAATGAATAAAATGATTTATTTTTTAATAAATCCCAAACAGCATATGCAGACTATCTCAGATTTAGTAACTTGTATCTTCAGTTCAACCACTTTGGAGAAGTTTCTTCTAGTCAGCATGAGCAATACGCTGACTTGAAACAGAGGACACAATTTTGATTCTGGATAAAGTATCTTCAGAGAATCATATCAAACTGAATGATGACACATTTTTCTTTTGACATACTAAGCATTTTTAAATTTGTTTTGGAACTTGAAATTATCATCTCATCCCTTACAGGAAATGAAAACTGTATAGAGGTACTTTTGGAACACAAAGCTTTTCGCAACTTTCATGGGAACGCTTTCTCTCCATTGCACTGTGCGGTGTAAGTAGAAATAGAAATAAATTTCCCTTCCTATAGCCTAGGCTGTGTGCCAAGTTAAACTGGAATTTAAAAATAATAAAGCTTTGAGATACTGCTGTTTTTATAATTTCAGTCCCCATTCCACTCATGCACACAGTTACAAGCAATTAAAATTCCTTCTCAGCAAATTTCTCTACTAGGAAATGAACCATTTTTATTATAATTTATGTAGTTTTCATTGCCAGTTTTTCTGCAGCACAAACTTTAATTTCAAATTGTGCTCTGAGGATTTTAATAAAAGCAAAAGTAAAAATAGTTGTGACCTGAACAGAACATTCATGAGACATGGTTATAATTATTTTCATTTGTTGCCTATAGTACAAAAGTGGTTGGCCATTACTTTAAGGCTAATATCCATAGCCTACAGTCCAATATTCTCTTTTGATCACCCATCCAAGTATTTAATGGGCACAGATCAGAAATAGGAAAAAGTCTTGGGACACCTTGCACATTAATTCTAATAGAAACTTTTGAAGTTAACTCATGACAACTGAGTAGGCATTTGATTACTAGAAATAAATTGTAGAACACTTACTTAGTGACAGTGATGTTGTTTGATTAGTGATACTATCTTGAGAACGCCCAATCTCTCTTCAGTCAATGCCTGAGGATATTATTATCCTTAATAATACTGATGTAATCAAAGTACATCACATGCTTTTTCAGTATTTAGCTCCCTTGTCTGTAAGTGTATTATTGTGGCTTTGTCTGTTATTGCTGCTAAGTAGCTATGAAAACAGCCTTCCAGATTGCTAGAGTTACATGAATAGGAAATCTATAATAAGAAACAAACTTAAATATATATATTACCTTGCTTCATTTTTTAAGGAAGTAATTTCACACATTTCTGTTAAACATTATAGCAGGTATATATACAATATGTGATATGTATAAAGGGGAAAGTGTATGTACAAAGAAAAAAGAAATGTCTTCACTCATGTTTTGATTCCCCCTCTGGTCCCATATGCATTTATTGTAATTTCTGAAAAAGCAAGTGGAGTGTGGTTTGTGTGCATTAGTGGTTCCTTGTTCATGCATGTGAACATATAGGCAGTTCTAAGGAGAATTATGTAAAGATCAGTGAACCAATTCAATTAGGATTTATAAATTATACATGCTTTACTGGGCAAACTATGCTATGGACAAAGCTATAAATCCAGGCTGCCAAAATTCTGGACTGAAGTATAATGGCGAGCCTATATTGAAAGTAAACCCAGGGAAATCCAGTTGAATAGTGCTATCAGATTAATGAAATAAATTACATGGAATTAATAGTATCCTTCCTTAACAGAATAAATGATCATGAAAATTGTGCTTCACTACTCATTGGGGCATTTGGTGGTGGCATTGTTAATTGCAAAGATGAAAAAGGAAGGTAAGAATTACTTTGATGAAATAAGTTTATTAATTTGTTTTATTTTTAATGAATTATAGTTCTATTTGAAAATGGCGGCAGCAGTTGGCATTAATGTATTAATGAAGAAGCCTTTCATCTGTCAGTAAAATGAACAAAAAACATTTTAACAATGTTTTCTCCTTATTGAGTACCCCGTGGCCAACTTACCTCACCCAACTCTTCAAAGGGGATTGCTAGAGGAAATAAAAGGATCGGGAGTCTCCATTCCATTAATAAAGATTTCCACAAAGTCAAAGACATTTGCTTCAGTGAAGAAATACCAAATTGATTGTATTTAATGGGTTGAAATAAAACTAGTGAACCCTTTAAAAGCTGGGGTTACCAATTTCATAGATTAGATAGATAGATAGGTAGGTAGGTAGGTAGGTAGGTAGATTAGATTAGATTAGATTAGATTAGAAGATAGATAGATAGATAGATAGATAGATAGATAGATAGATAGATAGATAGATAGATAGATAGATAGATAGATAGGAGTGAAAATCTTTCATTCTACTGGATCCAGAGAAGGCTTCTTGAGGAGGGGTCTCACCACCGCCTTTTTAACGGTTGTGGGAAGAAACCCTCAAAAATGTGTTAACTAAAGTCTGAAACCAGCCTTGTGTCACCTCCCTGCTGGAAACCAGTACAACAAACAAGTAGAAGAATTCATTTCTCCCACAGCCTTGTCTACCTCCTCAGGAGTCACAGTTTCAAATTCATCCTATATAATAGGACTAAGACTTGCCCCTGTCATCTCGGTCGGAATTGCCCAATCAGAGTCCAGGTCCATCCGAATCTGAGTGATTTTATCCAATCGAAACTGAGCAAACTCCTCAGCTCTACCCCACAGGGGCTCCTCCATTCCCCCTACATTAAGGAGGGAATGAATTACCCTAAATAGGGGGGCTGGGTGTGAATCAGCAGATGCAATAAATACGGAAACGTGAGCATTTTGCCTCCCGTATCGACACTAAATAAGTCCTAATAAAGGCTTTTAAAAGTGTTCAGTCAGATTTAGAGTTACTGGTCCTCCAATGTCGCTCTAGACATCTCTTTTGGTGTTTCATTTCCCAGAACTCCTCAGTAAACCAGGGAGCTTTCCTGGATCCATCGCTGTAGAGAGGTCGCACAGATGCCTCCCTATTCCAGGCAGCCACCAGGGACTCGGCCAGATTGTGGACAAGTAGTCTGGTATCACCCCAAGCTCCTTCTGGAATCCTTCAGGGTCCATTTGGTGTTGGGGCAGATCCACATAATCGGCTCCACCTACCTGTGGTGGGGAGTAGCATCCTAAAGTCTAACCTCAGTAGGAAATTATCTGACCATGACAACAGAAAAGAATCTATACCCCTTAATTCCAGATAATCTCTCCACTGCCCCGAGAGGAACACGAGGTCAAGTGTGTGTCCCCACCCCATGAGTTGGACCCTGAACTACTTAAATCAGGTCCATGGTTGTCACGGAAGCCATGAGTTGCATCTGAGGGATCACCAAGTGATGGCAAATTGAAGTCCCCCAGCACCATAAGCCTGGGGAACCACCAACCTAGCTACCACCACTAGCAGTGCAGGCAGGACTTTTGTAACACAGCTGGGAGGCATGTACATTAACAACAAGCCCAACTGAACCCCTGAGTCCAGCCTCAAGAGGAGCGACTCACACCAACTATCTCCAGGGCAGGAATCCTATGAGGATAAAGATTTTTCCAGACAATGACTGCTACTCCACCACCCATTCCCTGGAGTCGCTGCTGATGTAAAACCTGAAACCCATCTGGGCAGATCTCTGAGAGGGGAACACCACCCTCTTGGCCCACCCAGGTTTCAGTTATAAAGCCCCTCCCTCTTCCAGAATTAAATCTTGAATGAGGTTTTTTTTTGTTGAAGACAGACTTGGCATTAAGCAACAGCAGCCTGAGGCCAGGGCCCTGGCATCCCAAGTCACCAGGTATACGAGAGGAGTCAGAACAAGTAATTGCTTTGAAACAGCAAGTCCTAGTTTTCCGAAAGCGGCCTACCCCTTGCTCGCCATATCTACCTCTCCCAGTTCCGACCGTAATGCTCCAGCTCTCCAAACTCTAGAGATCTCACCCACATCTACGGGGCTCCTCCTTCCTGGCAGGTCGGGCTCCCCACTCATACCAAGCGGAGGGTTATATCTGGGTCCCCATCTGCTTCAGTTTACACACTCAACAGAGGGGCTCCATTCATTCATTCTTCCTGAAACTCAGTCACTCCCAATCCATCCCGACACTCTTTCCACACACACACACACGCACACACCCCACCCCAAGATAGAACCAATCTGTAAATTAAAACAAAATGATAAAGCAGGATAATTAAGAGAAAATGATAAAATTCGTATTATAACTGCAACCCTAGGTGGCATGAGAGGGTAGTCTATAGGGAAGTGAATTTTCAGAAAGAAAACACCACCTTGATATGGACTGTCGTTAGAACCCATAATTGGGGCTTGTCAATGAAATATGTCCTTTCCAACGGGACCTGCAGAATGCTGAACCTAGTTTCCTCCAACTGAGGGAGAACAGGCAGGCTCAGATGGAGGAAACAAACAGACTCCGCAACAAGCAAATTCTACAATCTTTCTTATGGGTTTCCTGAAATCTGCCAAAATACCCAAACTGCCCCTGGGCTACTCCGAAGTTACTCACGAAGGGAGATAGATGTGTCATGGAGATGCCATTGATAACGCATGGGACAAAACTTCTCCACTCATCCGTTGCTCCCTGCTGGTTCCTGGCTTGTAAGGAAGCCAGTTTAGGTGGCGTTGGCCGAGAGTTTCTTCCCAGTTCTAAAACCAGTTATGAAGCCAAGTTTTTGTGACTCCGGCGTTGTCTTCCCAGCAAGAGAAGGAGGAGGGCTCTTTCTTTCCAAATTGTAAAAAGCCAAGATGCCGGCTTAGGTGGTAGCATCAGAGAACTTCCTCCAAGGAAGGCTCAGATGGGGGGGGGGGGGGGGGTTTGACAAACAGGGGATGCAACAGGCAAACAGTTCTTTTTGTGTTTCTTCTTCTTTAATTCTTCCACAAGTCTCTTTATGGATTTCCTGGTTCTGCCAAAATCCCTAAGCTGTCTCCTCTCATCCCCTTCTCCCCAGCTGCCCCTAGGCTACTCCAAAGTTGCTCACGAAGAGGGGGGGGGGGGGTGATGGAGATGCCACCGATAATGCAGGGGACAAAGCTTCTCCACAGCTTCTCATTAGCTTGATGCTAATAATAATAATAATAATAATAATAATAATAATAACAACAGCAACAACAACAATAATAATGTAGTCTTAGTAGTCTAACTAGTCTAATGACATGACATAAGAAGAGCTGAAGAGAAAGGGGAAGGGAAGGATAGAGTTTATTGGCAAGTGTGTGATTGGACACAGGAACTTGTCTCTAGTGTATAACTTCTCAATCAGGATGTAGAACATAAATCATACTGGTAATTACAATCACTAATCATGAGATACAAACAAGTGATAAATCATAAGATAGGAGAAGATAATAGGAAAGATGAGAAGATGAGAAAGAATGAAAAATGAAAATGAGATGATGAGAAGGATAATAGCAATACAGTGATCCCCCGCTCGTTGCGAGGGTTCCGTTCCAGGACCCCCCGCAACGAGGGGGTTTCGCGAAGTAGCGCTGCGGAAGTAAAAACACCATCTGCGCATGTGCAGATGGTGTTTTTACTTCCGCAGCGCTAGCGAGGAGCCGAAGATTGGGGGCGGCGCGGCTGTTTTAAAACGTCGCCGCCGGCATGGGGGGCTTGCCAGCACCCCCCGGACCCCCAACCCGGGTTTGGGGGGCTGCTAGGAAGCCCCCCATGCCGGCGGCGACGTTTTAAAACAGCCGCGCCGCCCCCAATCTTCGGCTCCTCGCTAGCGGGCAGGCAGGCGGCTCGCTCTCGCCGCTTTCCACCTGAGTCCTGAAGCGAATTCGCTTCAGGACTCAGGTGGAAAGCGGCGAGAATGAACGGCGTGGGCGCGGGACGCGCGAGCGAGCAGCGGACAAGCCGTTCGCTAGCGCTCGCTCTCGCCGCTTTCCACCTGAATCCTGAAGCGAATTCGCTTCAGGACTCAGGTGGAAAGCGGCGAGAATGAACGGCGTGGGCGGGCGAAGGGCGGGCAGCAGCGAGGAGTTTGCGTGGGCGGTGGGGAAACTCCTTGCTGATGCCCGCCACTCGCCCTCCCGCCAGCAAGAGGGGGAAGACCCAGGGAAGCCGCCCAGCAGCTGATCTGCCGGGCGCCATCTACGCATGCGTGCCCATAGAAAAAAAGGGCACGCATGCGCAGATGGTGTTTTGACTTCCGGGTTCAAAAATCGCAAATTACCCTGTTCGCAATGGTCGGGGACGCAATAACCGGGGGATCACTGTACAGTGATCCCCCGATCATTGCGAGGGTTCCGTTCCAGGACCCCTAGCAATGATCGGGTTTTAGCGAAGTAGCGCTGCGGAAGTAAAAACACCATCTGCGCATGCGCAGATGGTGTTTTTACTTCCGCAGCGCTAGCGAGGAGCCGAAGATTGGGGGCCGCGCGGCTGTTTTAAAACGTCGCCGCCGGCATGGGGGGCTTGCCAGCACCCCCCGGACCCCCAACCCGGGTTTGGGGGGCTGCTAGGAAGCCCCCCCATGCCGGCGGCGACGTTTTAAAACAGCCGCGCGGCTTCCCAACTGAGTCCCGAAGACAAACGTCAAAGGCGAACTTCCGCGTTTGTCTTCGGGACTCATTGGGAAGCCGCGCGGCTGTTTTAAAACATCGCCGCTGGCATGGGGGGCTTGCCAGCACCCCCCGGACCTCCAACCCGGGTTTGGGGGGCTGCTAGGAAGCCCCCCATGCCGGCGGCGATGTTTTAAAACAGCCGCACGGCTTCCCAACTGAGTCCCGAAGACAAACGTCAAAGGCGAACTTCCGCGTTTGTCTTCGGGACTCATTGGGAAGCCGCGCGGCTGTTTTAAAACGTCGCCGCCGGCATGGGGGGCTTGCCAGCACCCCCCGAACCCGGGTGGCCGGGCGAGCAGCGAGCGAACGGCGGGTGGCCGGGCGAAGGGCGGGCGAAGGGTGGGCGAGCGGGTGCTGGGGGGGGCTTCTCGCCCTCCCGCCAGCAAGAGGGGGAGCGAACGGCGTGGGCGGGCGAAGGGCGGGCGAGCGGCGCGCGCGCGGGCAGTCAGCGGACAAGCCGTTCGCTGGCGCTGCTCGCTCGCGCTTCCCAGCTGAGTCCTGAAGCCAATTTGCTTCAGGACTCAGCTGGGAAGCGGCGAGAATGAACGGCGTGGGCGGGCGAAGGGCGGGGCGAGCGGCAGCGAGGAGTTTGCGTGGGCGGTGGGGAAACTCCTCGCTGATGCCCGCTGCTCGCCCTCCCGCCAGCAAGAGGGGGAAGACCTAGGGAAGCCGCTCAGCAGCTGATCTGCCCGGCGCCATCTACGCATGCGTGCCCATAGAAAAAAGGGCACGCATGCGCAGATGGTGTTTTTACTTCCGGGTTGCAAAATCGCCATATAGCCATTTCGCAATGATCGGGATCGCAATACCCGGGGGATCACTGTACCGCCTACTATGCGGATAAACATCTTTAGCCTAAAATAGCATTATGGGAATTAGGTGTTCAGCAGAGTGATGGCACATAATACTGTTGATAATTAGTGCTGAACTCAGCTAAAACCAAGTATTGTTTATCTTCATAAAGAATTCTTCACAGAAATTTTATAATAAAGCTTTGTCTGTTGTGGCTCCTCACTTTGGAAAATCCCTGTTCCTTTTATTTTATAAGGCTCACGCTTATCTCCTTTTAAGTAATTATTAAAAATCTATCCTTTTTCTTTAAGTTTTGAAGGACTCAGATTTACGTTGCTATTGAGCATCCCTGTCTTTTTGTGGCTTTTGTTCTGTGCTGAATTTTGTTTTATCTGTGAATAATATTTCATTATTCTAAATAATAGTATATTTTTTCCTGAAATATTAGATTAAGAGATTAATTAGAAATGAATAAAAATAAATCATGGGAATAATAAATCACTCAATTAGTCAAATGTTTCTATGTTCCATTTTTTCTTAGAACTCCTCTTCATGCAGCAGCCTTTGCTGATCATGTGGAATGCTTGCAGCTACTTTTAAGTCACAATGCACAAGTTAATGCTGCAGATAATTCAGGGAAAACTCCACTTACCATCGCTGCTGAAAAGGGGCATGTAGGCACTGTAGGTAAGGAATTGCTTTCTAGATATCTAGGTATGTCATTGTATACAATAGGTCTATTTGTTAGGTAAGAAAAAGCCATCTTTATTGCTTCTATTTATGACCGTCTGCAGATCTTTCAAACTTCCTGAATAGATTATTTATTACTTGGGTGGAATACAGGCAAAGGGTTAAGTGGCAACTTCCTTAGAAGAAAGGCAAACCAGTAGAAGAAAACTTCAAGACAAAAAGGTGAAGACAGGAGAGAAGCTCTTGAGAGTTGGAGGGAAAGCTAAAGTGATAATCTGTATGTAAAAAAAGAAAAGAAGATCTAAGCAACAACTCTGATTCTGTAAATAAAGCATAAAGGAGGAATTTACTGACACACTGTTCAGAAGCATGCATGCATTCACACACTTACACTCTACTCACAGATATGTGTATTGTGGTATTCCTTTACAGCAGTGTTTCCCAACCTTTTTTGAGCCACGCACATTATTCATATTTTCAAAATTCTGGGGAACACTGAACGGGGGCGGGAGGGCTAAAGAAAAGTTTGGACAAAAAAATATCTCTTCCTCCATTTCACTCTATTTCTCCCTCCCTCTTTCTCTCTCTTCCTTCCTTCCCTTCTTTCTCTCTCTCCATCCTTCCGGTTCCGGTCCAACTGTAAGTTGGCAAATGGGCCATTTTCTGCCTCTGGAAGGTCTCTGATCGGGATGGGGAGGGCCGTTTTCACTCTCCCCAGGCTCCTAGAAAAGCTCTGAAGCCTAGGAAGAGTGAAAAAAGGGTGTGCCATTGCGTGCTGTGAACGGGTGTGTGTGACGTGCAAATCCGCGGAGGACCCACATGGAATTATGGATGTGAGCACACACATGTGGGAACTCCCCATGCTCTCCCCCTTTTGGCATGCGAATAAAAAAAGGTTCACTTTTGCTCTCTATTTTCTCCTTTTCTTCATTTCATTCCAATATCTATTTCTTTAGATATATGTTTTCCAATTCAATTTTATTATTTTTTTCTTTATGACCAGTCTGTTCAATGTATTTTCATACTGACCATTTACTTTTGTAGACAGGCCACATTCATTTATCCAGCACCCAGAAGAAGACTATCTCTTCTGGTTTTACCTATATTTTCAACAAACATTTATTGCAATATATTTTTTTGACTATAACATGCTCCAGGTTATAAGATGCACATTAGCTTTAGAGGAGGAAAATTTGGGGGGCGGGGTGTTGCCTCTGCCTCCCAGCAATTTGCCTCCTTGCAGAAAACAGCAAATAGCCTGGTCAGCTTCAGAAAAGCCTGATTTAGCATGAACAGTTGATTGGCAGTTGGACCGGAATACCACCGATCATCTGTTCTAGGCTGCTGGGATTGCCACTGCCCATTGCTGCCCATTGCTGCTTCCACCCATCTTATTTTTGGCCTCCACATGTCCCATTTTTGGCCCGTTCCACGCGGCAGTGATCCCTACCACCTGGAATGGGCCGAAAACAGGACTGGTGGAGGCCAAAAATGGAGCATGTGGAGTCTGCAGTGGGCAGCAGTGATGCATAGTGGCAATCCTTGCACCTCGTGACAGCTGATCAGCTGTATTCCGGGAGGCTGATCCAACACCCAATCAGCTGCTTGTGCTAAATCAGGCTATGCTGAAACTGACCAGGCTGTTTGCTGTCTTCTGCAATGAGGCAAATTGCTGGGAGGAAGAGCCAAAGGGTGGAGGCCGGTGGGCAAGCGGGGCTTCAATAACATTTGCTCTATAAGACAGACATTTCCACCCACTTTTTTTGAGTGGGGAGTGCGTCTTATAGACCGAAAAATATGGTATATCAGCAGTTGCACATCTTCAAATTCCCCATCCACTTGCCTGTCCTTTAACAAACATGCTACCTTTTAAAGGAGAAACTATTATATAATCTATTCATATAATATCACTCTAAAATACAGTTTTAGTTCTGCATTATCAACTGATCTTCTGAGTAATGTAGAATTTAAAATTCCCTTCCTCTGTAGTATGCTACTAGGTAAGAACAGATGAGGGAATACAGATAAAAGCTTGTTACTTTACTATTTTGGAATAATAACAATGAAATGTTAAACAATCATTCAAACCCTGGTCACCTCTAGTCTGGACTACTGCAATGCTATCTACATGGAGCTATCCTTGAAGAGATTCAGAAGCTTCAACTGGTGCAGAGTGCAGCATCATGGGTAGTTCTTGGCACCCCAAGAAGGGCCCATGTTAAACCAAGCTGCACATATCTGTTAGTTTGCTTCTGGGTGCAGCTCAAGGTGTTAGGTACTTCCTTTAAAACCCTGCATGGCATGGGTCCAGGTTATTGAGGAACTGTCTCACCCACTGGGACTGGATTGCCCCATCCGCGTTGGCAAAGAAGGCATGCTTGCAGATTCCATCAGTCAAGGAACTGGTGGGTCCAAGAAAAGAACCTTTTCTGTAATGGCTCTTGCCCTTTGGAACATCTTACCCAGTGATGGGTTGCTGCTGGTTCGGACTGGTTCTTTAGAACTGGTAGCGGAAATTTGGCACCGCTCACCAATCCAGCAGTGATGAGCCCGTTCTCCTGAACCAGTCCTCCAGTCACTGTGGATTACAAAAACCCTCTGCACCCATCCTTCTGACCTTTTCCATCCTTCTGACCTTCGCTTGGACACCAATGGGTGAGTATCACACTATGGATGGTTGATGAGTTAACAGGCTCATAACCTCCCTCTCTGCGCAACCTGTTCCTTCCCTCCCCATCTTTTAATCATAATTCTATTTTTCATTATAATTTCCATTTTTATTGTTATAGAAATTTATCTTTTGTGGTTTTAATGCTTTTAATAGTGTAACTCTCCCAGAGTTGCTTTGAAATGAGAAGGGTGGCAAATAAATGTAATTAATTAATTAAATGAACAAATAAATAAATTTATATCTAAAACAATTTAGAAAAATTATGTCACGTATAAATTATTTACCATATAAATAACTTTATTTGGCAAAATTGTACCATATACAGGCTTATGGATGTTGACAATTCAGAATTCAAAAAATATGAAATATGGAATAAAAAATTATTGTTTGAAAAACTGAATTTGTAAGGTGCCCCATTCCAAATGGCTTGAGATGGCTTTACAAAATTCAAACAATAGTACTAAATAGCTATAGCAAAAAAAAAAGGTAGTGATCAAAATCCTCCATCCAGGTTTCTCATAATACCCAGAGCCCATTCCTCCTCCTAACCCTGATCCAGACAATATCATTCACCATTTGTGATGCTACCTTTCCTGCAGTTTCTTCCAGCATTTTTCATGTTACAGAACATTAGTTAAGAAGGAAAATTAGAATAACTGCACACTAAAAGCACTTTTGGGGGGAAATTGCTTTATGTTGCGACTTTATTAAATTTTGTTTTGATCTCTTTTACCACAGTTTTATTTTTCTTACTAATTTATTATGTAAACTTTATCTGAAAAGACTGAAGATATTTGAACTTGTGTTATGGATGTAAACTTATGGATTATTTTTTTTTTGTATTTTAGATTTTTTGGTGAATAGTGCTAAGGCTGATTTAACCTTGATGGATAATGACTTGAATACATCATTGCACTTGGCTAGCAGTAAAGTATGTTTAAAATTGTGTTTGGTTCTGTTTGTGTGTTCATGTCCTCAGAAGTGTGCAAAATATGTCATGTGTTGACACTTATGTTAGAGAGTAAATAATCCCTGTGTAAATTAAGCACTTTATGAAACTGGGTTAGCACAAAGTGTATGCTTATATAGTTTTTTAACATATCATCTAACTTGCAGCAATCAATGCATCCTAATTTCAATTTATATATTTTATGAATGTGATAATTTTAAAATCTTTATATTAAAATATAGTATTTAAAGTAAATGAAATTATGATGAGAAAACAGTTTGGTTAAAATAAATCCTCATCAAAACATTCAACAGAATTTGCCCGTTCTCATTGAAAAGTCAATTTTTATTGTTTGTTCAGGTAGTGATTATTTAGCAGCTACAATTGAGATCAGTAATTGTCCCTAAGCACTGTGATCATTAAATGAAATAACACATAACTGTGATTTATGATTTTTCTTCTGCTTTCACTATTAACTGCTGGTGACCTTCTACCGCTGCACCATAGAGAGTATTTTAACTTACTGCACTTGTATATGGTTTGCCAATTGCATAGTAGCAGATAGGACAGTGCTCCAAAGAGTAATTTATTATTATTTATTTATTATTTATTGGCAGATGGTACAGGATAATAAAAAAAAGGATAAATAGACTGAAAAACAGTTTCTATCCCATGGCAAGAACCATATTCAGTTCTACTATATAGTGGAATATTAATGCAATATCAGGGGTTTTAAATTCAATTGTATAGAATGTGAAGGATGTGTGTTTTTGTTTTATTTTTTTATGTATAATGTACATTGAAGATGGCATTTAATTGCATTGTACAACGTGCAATGACAATAAAGTAAATTTAAAACTTAATTAACTCTACATGTTACAAGCCAGTTGCAAAAAATTGAACTGATAAACACATGACCATATAATGAGACAATTGTAAAAGTGAAGGTTGATTGTAAAACTTTTATACCACTTGTAACTTGAGTGGTCATTAAACAAGGCAATTGGAGGATGAGGACTACCTGTATATGCTCTGGAATTGGCAACATTGAAATTCCACCATCCTTTTATTTTATTTATTTATTAGAATTGGAAGAGACCTTGTAGATAACCCCTGCTCAAGCAGGAGTCCCTATATCATTTCGGACAAATGGCAGTCCAATCTCCCTTTGAAAGTCTCAATGTTGGAGCACTCACAACCTTCACAGGCAAGCTGTTGCACTGGTTGATCGTTCTCACCTGTGCCATACTAATTGATGCCCACAAGAACTGATGTCCATATTGTGCATTGCACATTTTAATAGCAAATTATTTTCCTAGTAATTAGTGTTAGTTAAATATCACCAGAATCCTGAGGTACCTCCACATTTTGCATTAATAAAATTTACAATAATAAAAATGGAGAGATTTAAAAACAATCCAGTGATAACCATTGGTTATGAATTATTCAGTGCCTGGGGTTGAGGCTAAAAGAAAGAAAGAAGGAAGGAGAACAACAGAATGCCAAATTTTGGAAAGATTGACTTGTCTGCTAACAGTCTGAAAAGAGCCTCATAATACTGCATTTTTAAAATTGAATGTTCCATTAGTGTAATATGTAAACAAATTATAAATTTTAGAATACAGGTTTTTTAGCTTGTTTGCTCTTTGTTAGTTCTAAGAATTTCTAATTTTGGTATGAACCCATAACCCAAGTAGCTTTCCCAAATATATATTTACTTATCAGCGCCTGTGAGTCTTCACTATTATATTCTTAAGAGAAATAATCTTGCCGACAATGAACAACAACCACTCTGTCTTATCCTGGGGAACTCCTGTTATTTGATGTTATGGTTTTATGATTATGATTTTATGGCTATTTGTTTTATTGTTGTGAGTTGTGTTTAAGATGGATGCCAAAATACATCTTTTAAATAAGATAAAGTAAGGTAAAGTGAATTTTAAAAAGCAACAACAACCCAGCTTTATAGCATTATTTTTACTATCTTAGATTTTCTTTCAATCAAACATTCCTGAGTCAAAGCAAATCTTTCAAATTACCATAGTCAATGGTAGGAATGGTGACAGAGGAAGCATACAGAACAAGGAAAACTCTCTAAACCTGAAGAACAATTTACATCATTTTTTCCTTTCCTTGACTATCATGATTTGCTGTAACTGATTGTATTCCCCCCCCCACCCCAACCCCATCTGTAGTGTGTTGGCTTTGGCTAAGTAGAAAACAAGAGGCAGGTGACTAAGAGGTATGCAATAACAATATGGATTTAGGAAGCTTGGACAAGTTAGGTGACCTCTCAATATTTTTCATTCCTTCTACCAGAACTTGTAGCTTGTTTGTCTCCCTAACTCCCACTTACAGTACATCACTGGCAAGGGAGGGAGATATAAATAAACTACAAGCTCTACCATAAGAACAAATGAAACATTCTAATAAATTTATAAATATATTTCAGTAAAAGCATCACATTCTTTCAGCTTAATGCATTTCCATAGTTTACAGATGGAAATCTCTGTTCTCATATCTGCTGGACTTTCCTTAATAACTAAGATCAGATTTTAAAATCTATGTGTTCTAGAATGTTCCAAATACTGTATAGCTAGATATAGTGTGTGTGTGTTTGTTTTCCAGGGTCATGAAAAATGTGCCTTGTTGATACTTGACAAGATACAAGAACCAAGCCTTATTAATGCAAAAAACAATGCATTGCAAACGTGAGTATAATTTTAATTAACTTGCATTTTTATTTAACAATTTTGATAACAGTAAAGTGTCATATAATTTATACTTTTGTAGTTTGCAATCAGAGTTCACATAGTGTTTTAATGTAGTTAAGCATTTGAACAAATTGTGCCTAGTATTATAATAGACTTTTTGAAATACATCAAACCTACTGAATCTAGATATTACATTTTCTAGACCTCTTCATATTGCTGCACAGAATGGCTTGAAGATGGTAGTTGAGGAATTGTTAGCAAAAGGGGCATGTGTACAGGCAGTAGATGAAAATGGTAAGTGAAGAAATTCATATTTTCATTTATGAACAATAAATTAGCAGTCATTATTCATTACATATGAATATGTGTTTCTAAAATATTTTAAAGCTTGCTGACAGTGGTTATTAATTTCCAAAATGCAAAAATAGAATTTATGTTATCACACAGTTCTATTTAAACTATTATATAAAAACAAGCCCTATTATTATATCACGTGCAGCATTTTCTTGACTATACATTATGTAAAGTAACAAAACTTAGAATTTTCTAGTTTTATAAAGTATCAGAACTCTTATAAGGAAGAGAACTACATTTTAAATGTATTAATGCATTCATTTATGGAAGAATGCAAAGCCTATAACATAATTTTTAACTATAGTCTCATTCTTTTTTAAGTTATAACTATTTCCTGTTTTTTCCACATCAAGTCACTGTCATTTTATGGCCTTGGGTGAAATGTAATGAATATAGTGAATAATATTTAAGCAAATCACTTTTCATTTGAAATCACATGACCTATCTGATCATTAGATGGTAACCTTCTAGAAAAAATACAGTAATCTATGATCAAACATATCTCAATCTGGATCTTATGTGCATAGCTTTGCAGACCCCAACTGCTTTGGATGAAGATTTCCTGTATACTATATTACAAATCTTTGAAAGAAGCTTAAATCCATTTCATACATACTGTCATGTTTGAAAAGAGATTTATATTAAATATGCTAAATGTTCATATGGATGTATCAGTGATGGGCTACCAAAATTTTTACTACCACACTGCGGGCATGGCTTACACATTTTATTTCAACATCTTTCAGTGCAAATTGAGTGCTCTGGAGTAGAGCTCCATTTTTGCTACTCCACTGCGTTCCCCCCCACTCCCCCCCCCATCCAGATAGTAGCCAACCCCTGATTATCTACTATATAAATGTATGTACACACACACACACACGCACAGCTCTTCTAAAATTATACACATTCAACCTCATTTACTGCAATAGGAAAAACATACCCAGAGCCCAGAAGGGGGGGGGGGGGGAGAAAATTTTGCTACCGGTACTGCCTACCTGACTGTACCCATAGTAGCCCATCACTGGGATGTATGGATGTCTAAAGCATGTACTTGATATAGCTTTTAGGATCTTGGCCTTTTGAAAGCTAACAATTAATCATATTAACCATATTCTTCATGAAATGTTGGCCAGATATTGCACACTCACAAAAAATACTAAATACTAAATATAGAATAAAATACTAAAATACTAACTAGAATCCAAGAATAAGAACTGGGCTTTTGAAGAAAAGCTATGCCAAAAAATAGTGCCATGTTTTTATGAAACATTCATTGACTCCTTCTTTCCTTACTTATTAACGTAGAGATATTTTTCTTAATATTCAAAAAGTCCATACAATGCTTCCCTTCAGATAGCAGATAGAAAACATCAATTAAATAACTTCATCTGCATGAAAGTCCATATTCTAAATGAATTATTATTTGAAGTACATATTGGTTTTCCATATTACATGTGTGTGTATAAAAGGCAATCCACTAATATTTGGTTATGTGTGTTTTTTTTTTAGCAAATGCCAGTATATAGCTTATGAACATCTTCTGTACTTTCATAACATGCTGATGATTTGCTAAAAGCTGTGATTTTTTAAATAGCAAATCTTAAATAGACAATCTAGCATTTAGTGCACCACAATAATTATTGGAATATGGACTGTAGATTGCCCATAACATTTGTGTTTAGTCTTCATTCTTTGGGTTAGTGAAATGTAATGAACCTATTCTATTTCCTGTCTAGCAACAAGGAGTTCTGAAAAGTTAATTACCTTCAGCAAATGTAGTTTTAGCCAATATTAAACATTGCTTTAAAAAGCCATATTTAACCAAGAACAGAATTGAAAACTTTTGATTTCCTGAATATATGGAAAGACCTAACTGGGAAGCTAGTTTCATTTTCACCGTGTTTAAACTAAGCAAAGTATTGCCTATACAGAAAAGAAAAGCAATGCCTTTTTGTATAGATTGTTATCGTTCCTATTGTTGTTAATATTTTATTTCTCTTCAATATGGAAAGATATCAAGCTTCCTTCTCATTGCACAGTGCAAAAACTTATGAAGAGGCTTTTTTAAAAGATTGTGTTATGTGCATGCGTGTGTTGATATCCAATTTCTGTGATGCCATTTGTCATGGAATATCCAACAAGCTTCCCTGATATTCTGGAAACATATAAGCAGAAGGAAAGAACTAACCACTTTTTTAAGGGACCACCTGCTTTTCACTTTCCCTACGAGAGATGATTTCCCTATCTTAACATCCTAGTAAAAAGCACATTGCTTGTCCTACAGAGAGACTCAGCTGTCACATTTTAATAAACATGATTGGGTTTAGCTAAAATTTAACATTTAGATTATTTATTTAACTTTCCAATAGAAAAGATTGCAGAATTAATCATCCACTATATTAATGCTAACCAGATTATTATTTTTGTAAAAATGCAATAATCTATATTACTAACTTAGTAACTAATTAGTCACTAATTTAGTGACAAATATCACACAGTTTCTTTTGAGTGAAAGCCATTGCTCTTAGAATAAATCTTGTGATTTAAATCTAACAGTGTCTCAGCTTATATTTATTCACATTGTCCTCCAGGACTGTGGTCTATCTGTTTTTATTTCATTTTGTGGAGAATTTTAAGTTGCCTTTTGCTTTTTATTAAGTAGTGCTTGTTATGAGAATCACTTTGTGAATTGTGTACCTTCCCAGCATGTCTAATTTTAAAGTAACCCTGGCTTTGTCTGCTGTGATGGTGACTAAACATACATCTCCTAGCTTTGAGCTCATCTGGTGAGATGTATCCAAGGAATGCTCAGATCTTTTCCTAGTTCCCTTAGTACTAACCATGGCTTTGTCTGCATTTGTGCCCAGGTCATACACCAGCCCTGGCTTGCGCTCCTAACAAAGACGTGGCTGACTGCCTGGCACTCATTTTGGCTACCATGATGCCTTTTTCTCCTTCCAGTACAATGACGCCGCTCAACTTCGTTTCTTTTAAAAAAGACCATTTGAGCAGGACTCTTCTCTGCAATAGCTCCAATATGAGCAACCCTCCTAACTCATATAGTAAAACCTTAATGAATGATGAAGGAGCAGAAAATGGATACAATGACAATGATTCTGATTCTGAAACATTTTGACTTCTTAACATTCAGTGCCCCTTTCTTGATTGCATTTGCATTTAATCTGAAATTTTCTTAAGAAACACCTTCATTTATGAATGAGAACAACAAAGACTAAAATTTGCAATTAAATAGAGCCTTTTAGAGAATTTAAGGATTTTTTTTTCTTTTAAAAATGCACTCTAGTTAATATTTTGCTTCCAGCACTACTGTGCTTTCCATAAATTCTAAGGGCTCCTCTGGAAGTCTCTACCTCCTATTATATGCAGAAAAAAGAAGCTGCCTTTTTCTGTTTTGACAGCACAAGTAACCAGGGAACTGTTATGTCTATATTAATATGTTAGCTATATTAAACTGCTGATCTAAAGTCATTTTTCAAGTAGGGTGTTTCTGGATTGTCAGAAGACCTTCCCATCTCTAGTATCTCTTGTATAGACATGTAGTCTTCATTTTTAGGTATCTTTGTTATAAAAACCAAAGGTAAAGCCACAAATTTTGATTTGGGTTTGAACAAATACTGCCAACATCACCATTTTCCATGGCAATTAAGATTTTTAAATTCATCAAAGTAACATTCAATAGGTGCTTTAAAACAATAGGTATTTGCTGCTTCGGAGACAAATCTAATAAATAAATAAATAAACAAACAAATAAATAAATAAATAAATAAATTTGCAGTTTAAAATCATTAGAATCAAATCTTGCTTGCCTCATTACAACATACCCACCTGCAGCTGCAGCAAAATGATTATTGTAAAGGCAGATGAGATTTGCCTTATTTTTTTTACCATTCAGCACAAGCATGCATGGTTTATTTGCACTCTCCAAGCAGGGTTCCTTGGGAATTTGTCTTACCTGTGCTGTCCAGCAATTATTTGTTTTAGGAAAAATCAGTTCTAAATATAATGCCTAATGCAGCTAAATGTTTCACCCTGCTCATTTGAATTGACTTTTTGTTATCTTTATGTGTAATGTAATTTTTATCATAAGCATTGTCTGACTTTTTTGGAAAGTATACAAGGAGATAGGTTACAGACCTTCATATTTACCATTGCTGTGCTAAGATGCAAACAGGAGACAAAACCAAAATATAAAATGGAAAAGTTAAGTAATCATACAGAAGGGAACTGGGTTGTACTAAACAGTCCTGCTGGCATCAATTTACTTTTTAAACATTTGCATTATGAATATCTGCTCCTTCTGCCAAAGCTTCTAGGTCAAACGGACCCTTTTCCTCGCCTGAGAAAGGTTTACAGAAAGAAGAGTGAGACTCTTAAAATATAAAGAACTAACCAGCTATACCATGAGGACCAAAAGGCTTCAGAAGACTTTATTATTTTTTTAATAATGTAAGGGGGGAAAATCAAGTAACTTTTCTAATCACCAATGCACAAATAGTGTTTTCTGTAATTAAGAGTCTTGGGTTATTTCTAGTAGATACTTTGACATTTGTAACCAATGATGATGATGTGTTGATCACAGTTTATTTTTCCAGACTAGTGTTCGTACTTGTAATGTCAAATGTATTTATATTTATTTGAAATGAAACAAGTGCCCAGAAAAATTGACCATGGTTTGTCCTCCTTCTTAATTCTATAATGTGTTATTAGCTATGAATTTAAGCAAATTTAGTGTGCTGAGTTTGATGGAACAAATGCACAGAGTTATCATTTTCAGCTCTTATGCAGCCAGCTGAGAATAGCTTCATGCACATTTTGTCAGATGCAGTGGAGGAATACATTGCATAGTATTTGTTGGCAAAGCAGAGGGGAACATATAAAGGAAAAAAAATGTGTGGTTCAGTCTTTAAAAGGGTGGTGATGAAAATTTGTCAAAGTTCAAAAGGAGAATTGTGGAATCAAGAAGGAAATGTCCTTCCTCATTTATGGAATGATCTTGGATGATCAATAAAATGTAACAAATTTTTGCTTTGCTTCTGTAAACAAGATTTGCCGGGAAAGTTTCCATCTTGAGACTGCATCTTCATCTAAGTCAAATGTATTTTCATTCTGGCCTATGCACTGCAAAAAATAGAAACAGACATGTTGCATTGTAATGGAAGTTACCAAACATTTCCAATTTGAAACAGTTGTTTCTGCACAATATTGTTCTGATTTCACTGAAACTGTTCTGTTGCTGTACTGTACCAGTATTTGAAGAAGTGTTACAAATTCAAAACGCTTTGCACACATCTAAAATGTAATCCTCATAGGAGACTCTTTATTCTCAGACAGTGACAGGGTTCCTCAGATTTCAGCCATTTTGTAGTTACACCAAACAAACAAAAATGCCTGAGATGAAAAGGTACCACTAAAACTGACTGAAACACTCCGCTGGTTCCTTTTTTTAATCCCCAGGCAGTATATTGAAAGAAAAAATTCCCAGGAAAATACCAAAAGAAAAACTAGGATCAGAAATATTCCCATAAATCAATTGATATTTCTGCCACATGATTGATTCCCCCCCCCCCCAGCTACTAATTAACATATCAGAGATTAAATTTTCTTTCCCAATATAAAAAAGCACAAAGTTATGCACTTCTATTCTAGGAACGTTTACTACCCCAAGCTCTTTTTGAATTTAGGGCAGGGGTGTCGAGCTCACATTTCACAGACCGGATGTGTCATGTGTTGGCCACACCCACCCATTTTAGCAAAGGGGGAAAGTGTAATACATCACTTGACAACAACGTGACACCATAAGTTTGACACCCATGATTTAGGATAATAAAATATTCTCCAGTTGTTTTTCAATTTGATCCATGATTATTTACAAAATTCTCCATCATGACACATACTTTCAACCAGGTCTTAGAGATGTTTTTCATACTACAATTTGCATTCTGTAGCAATGATAAAATAAAAAGAGACTATTTTTCTTAAGAATGCAAGTGTGTATAAATTGTTACAGACCTCTAAAAGACAAAATGGTAATTACGAGTTTTTAAGAAAAAGCCAATATTTATGCACACATTTTGGAATTGCAATATTAGTATATATGTATTTTTAAATATTTGTACATGACTAGGAACTATGATGTAAGAGGCCCTCACTAGTTATTGCCTTGATTCCTATTAAATCCTGTTGTGGGTTTTAAGGTGTTTAAATTTTAACGACTACTGGATGTTCCTTAAAACCCACAGTTAAAGTTTTGCAGTGAAACTATGGATGCTTCCCAGCAGAAAGATCTTAATCATAGCATTTATAAAAAGTAGTTTTACACCTTAGTTGATTTTTTGAAAAAAGAACAGGAAATGAAAGAATGAGGAAAATGTAGAAAGGTCACTTGGTTTTCTTGACTGTTCAGTAAAAAATTCACTCGGATATTTTCTAGATCACCAATCACAAACTTCATTAATGAGCCAATAATTAGAGTACCTTCATTTTATAGAATATAGTCGTCCAGTTGTACAGCACTTCAGGAAGTGAGAGATTACTGTAATTTCTAAATGTGTTTTAAGAGGAAAAGGCTAATGTTGAGTAATTTCTGCTTATTAAAATGCTTTGGCATAGAACAGTGTTTCTTTTTAAAAAAAAAATTCTCAGGATCTCTTCCCTTTTTGAGAATCATGGAGAACTCCAAAATAACTTTTAGATGAATGGGTTATATTTATCTATCTTTATTATATTAAGAATTAAAATTGATACTCTTGCTTCTCATGATTGTTGATGGGATTTTAATACTGTATAATTTTTCAATCTAGCTGAGCAAATAATTTTCATTTTATAGACTTGAAATGACCCCCCACCCACCCACCCAAGGGTCCTAAGACCACTTTAATAAATTTTAGTATAGAAGAACCTAGAGATTTCATACCACACTTCATCAGAGCAACTCTCTATAATTTGACATTATGATTTTTGATTAGTTAGCAGAACTCACCTGAAGCCCAGAAGATTCCCCAATTTTCTACTTTTCTACTATTAGAGCTTGGGGACAGGCTGTTTGGTTTACTTGTTGGTGGGAACTCTCAGCTCACATTTTCCCATAACTCCTAAGCTGCCATAGCACTATTATATCATGTCCTTTTGCCAGGCTTTATTGTTGTCGAAATGTGGCTTTGCAGCTCTGATTAAAAAGGCCTTACCTTCTTGCACATGTTTTTTACTCTCTTTTTCGGCTTTTCTAGAAAAAGAAAGTATGGAAGGAAATTGAGGGGGTGGGGCACAACTTGAATGCCATTTTTGATACTTCCCTGTTGGTCTATTAGGAAAAAAAATACTAAACTCTGAGGGGTTTATCAGCAGCTGACATCAGGACTATAACAGGTTGATGCAGAATAATTCTGAGTTTATAGAATGGCTGCATGGAAATGCCCTCTTAGTTGTGAGTCATCTGGAGCCTACTTATCATCTATTACCAATAGTTTGCTGTTGTGTGAGTTTTTTCCTTCAAAAAAGAAGCAATGCATTTGGTTATAATGGTATAGCTATGAGGGAAGACATAAAATAAAAAGAATTAACCCCCAAAATGGATCATATATAACTTTATAACTGAAGTGAGTTCTCTAGAACAGTACTAAATATTATTAAACATCAGTTGAAACAAAACACCAATGTTTCCATATAGAATTGAGTAAAGTCTCATTTTCTTCTTCCTTCTTCTTGGCTGATCATATTAAGCTAGTCATCATGAAATACATACACACCCCACTGCAGCCTCTGCAAAGCATCAGGAGGGTAGGGGGAAAGCAAATGTGGGGTACAGAGGTTAAAGGACAGTCCACCATGCAAATATAAATCTTCTACCATATTAGAGTCATTCATAGTACAATACTGTTCTCACCCAAATAATTTGATTTCTATCAATACATTTTTCAACACTTTATGCTAAAATCTTCTGCATAGTTATGTAGAAGTAGGGTATAGTTCTCTGTTCCTGAGTTCCGACTGCGTTGTGTGTTTCTGTCCTATCAACAATCTCAGCCTATGGTCTTGAAAAGACAATAAGGCTAAAATCCCTGGCTATACAATCTTAGAAACTTAAAATAATTTGTTTCTGAATAGACCTACCTAGATTCGTTTGTAGTGCCATCTTTTCCAAATGTATGCTTACCTATCTCTTTTATATGTCTTATTTTCATATAAAAGAGTAATGAAACCATCTTAATTATAATGGAAAATTTGCAGTTGGTGGTCACTGGACTATGGATTCCATTCTAATCATTTTCTTATCTAAATGGCAATACGGTTTAGTAGCAGATAAGGTACTGTATTTTAACTATAGTAATAAATGTCAGTTATGGCCTGTTTTGATTTGTTTGGTTAGCTTTTGTCAAAAGACAAGCACTCTGTTCTACTGACATCGGTGATGTTAATTTGATAAAGATTGAGAAGCATGATCTAGAAGGTGAGTAATAACGCATGCACCTCTCTATAGTTATGGTTCTGTGTTAGCAGCTTGTATTCCATTCATGTGAAACTTCAGCTGCCAGGTTACAATGCATGGCACTTACCCCTTGCTGATCTGTATTGTTTCAAGTGTTAAGATAAACTAGCTCAGGGGATATCTGTATCACTACTAAAAGGGCACCATGTTGTGTTTTGGTACTATTATAGCAAACCTTTGTATTTAACTATGAATTGAGTAAATTCAATTTCTTGTCTTTTCTGTTTAGAAACTTGATAATGCACCTGAGTTTCATAATGTAAGAAACTTTTAGAGTGCCTTTTTATATTTGTGTATGCTGGATATCTATTGTGAACATGTTTTTCCTTCATTTGAGTCATACTGAAGCAATATAATACCTATATGTTTTCATTTCAAAGCTTTACGGCTTTGTCTTTTTTTAAAAAAAATATTTGTGTTGACCTAAAATTAATATGCTAAATTTGTATAGGAATTTATACATTTTCTTATTACACAAAGCAAACCTTAAGTTAGTGTTATTGGGAAGGATGTTTTAAAATGGTGACAATCTTGAGTGTGTATTAAATGCAGCTATCTGTGTTTGTAATGCAGTGACATACATTTTAAAAAGCCAATATCTAATGTTTTGTAGTTTTGTCTGTATATTTTATGCTTTTAGCATGTGCAATATATCTTTACAAACCATGGTGTCATGAATCTGGTGCCAGTGTTACATTTTGTATGAAATATTTGTAATAAACAGTATGAAATATTGTTGAATGGTTTGTTGTTAATTTTTTAAAATGTGTACCAAATTTGAATTAACTAATGTGTTACATTATGTGATTTTAAAAATGGATATGAAATATTACTTTGAACCATAGGCTAGGTGCACTCAAGTTTAATATCCTTTCAATTATTGTATGCTGTACTAATTGTGACGGGCTCTTTTATCTTCAAATTACAGTAATATTAAAATGCATTCAGATGGATATTTTTACAGATAAATTGTACAAATACCATGGCAACTCCAAAATCATTTATCAGTACTTTTACATACATTCAGGTTTCTGAATGCCTATAAACAATAAGAAATACATAATTGCAGAAAAATACTAATCAGTACAGCTTTCTGAGCAGTGCTTAAAATACATTGTTAAAAATAAATACCTAAAACTGTAAAAACATAAAGCAATGTGATCATTATGAATAGCATAAATGAGACTGATATATCCCAAAATCACTAATGAAAAACTTTGCAAAATAATAAAATGGTACTTCAAAAGTTATCTGACATAAAGATACAAAGCCGGAAGACGTCTGAAACGCCTGAAACACCGAGGCACTTGGGGCAGTGGCCGCTGGGAGTGGTTGTTGTCCTGGGGGCGGTGCCTGGCAGAGGCTTTAAGAGCGTGCTGGAGGGAGCCTGTTGGCGTCAGCTACAAAGACGGAAGACGCCTGAAACACCGAGGCACTTGGGGCGGTGGCCAGTGGGAGCGGTTGTTGTCCTGGGGGTGGCGCCCGGCAGAGGCTTTAAGAGCATGCTGGAGGGAGCCTGCTGGCGTCAGCTACAAAGCCGGAAGATGCCTGAAACACCGAGGCACTTGGGGCGGTGGCCAGTGGGGGAGCGGTTGTTGTCCTGGGGGTGGCGCCCGGCAGAGGCTTTAAGAGCATGCTGGAGGGAGCCTGTTGGCGTCAGCTACAAAGACGGAAGACGCCTGAAACACCGAGGCACTTGGGGCGGTGGCCAGTGGGGGAGCGGTTGTTGTCCTGGGGGTGGCGCCCGGCAGAGGCTTTAAGAGCATGCTGGAGGGAGCCTGCTGGCGTCAGCTACAAAGCCGGAAGATGCCTGAAACGCCGGAAAACACCGAGGCACTTGGGGCAGTGGCCGGTGGGATCAGTTGTTCTGGGGGCGGCGGCCAGCAAAGGCTTTAAGAGCGTGCTGGAAGGAGCCTGCTGGCATCGGCTACATAACCGGAAGACAATCCAGAGGAGGTTGCTGGCGTCTATTTAAAACCTAAGACGCCAAAGAACAACGCTGGGGCATTTGGAATAACCAATATGCCAGAGCAACCCTCCTTGTTAGGGCTCCTTTTAGGGCTGCTGCGACTCCTGGGATGTGGAAACTTAATGGTCTTTGGACTTGGCCATTTAACCCCCACTGTTGTGGTGACCGTGGACAGTGGTCAGGGAAGCAAGAGCAGGAGACAGTCTTTTCCATTCAGACTGGACAATATTTTTCATCAGACTATAATCTCTGACATAAACTACAAGAACTCCCTTAGAAGACATTTTTAAGTTTCAGTCTCATATATCTTTTTGTACAGATATTAGCTAACAATTTATATTGGATCTTACATCTTTTTTAATAATTGTTTTAGATATATTGCTAAGGTTATTTTATTTTAGGGGAGTGGAGTATGACTGATTATGTGTATGTTAAATGATAGTGAGGGTGGTTGTGATGGGACACTATTTATGGGTGATATAACCTTTGTTTTTTAATTTTTTAAATTTATTAAGGAGATCAATCTTAAGACAAATGTATGAATATGATTGGATGGAGAGGATGTCTGGGATGTATGAAATGTATGGAAGGGACAGCTGGTTTGGCGGCTTGGAGGCAGGAGGGATGGGGGTGCCTATCTCTGGGGTGGTGGAGGGCCTGAATATTCAGGTCGTGCTGGGGAGAGGCAGATATGGTGGGAGACATGGGGTAGGCCAATCACGGGGAACAAGGGACCGCTGCCTAAAAGCGGTACCTTGTTCCAGCCCATGGACTCAACCCAGGGAACTGGTGAGAAGCGAAATCCAGATCCTGGGCTTAGGCTGTTACTACTAAATGCCAGGTCTGCTATAAATAAAGCTTCCCTCATCCAGAGCGGGGAGTTCCTCTCTCGGAAATGTGCCCAGCCGGGTTTCAAGTGTGGCACCAGCCGCGACCCCAGGGAAGGGGGGGGGGAGGAGTGGCAATTATAGCCAAGAAGACCTTCAAGCTGCGTAGGCTCACTGGTGCTGAGATTGCGGGCTGTGAGTCCCTTATGAGGTTGGAACTAGGGGTATAGGTGGACTTGTTGCTGACGTATGTGCCTCCCAGCTGCGTGTCAACAGCCCTGTCTGCGCTGCTCAAGGAGGTAGCTGGGTTGGCGGTGGGGTACCTCAGACTTATTGTCTTGGGGGATTTTAACCTGCTGTCACTCGGTGAACCCTCAGGGTTGGCGCAGGAGTTCATGGCCACCATGGCAACCATGGACCTGACCCAAGTAGTTCAGGGCCCAACCCATGAGAAGGAACATACTCTCGACATGGTTTTCCTCTTGGGACAGTTGAGTAATGATCTGATATTAAGGGGCTTAGAAACGTTGCCATTGTCATGGTCAGATCAATTTCTACTGCGGCTTGATTTTAAGGCTCCAATCCTTCCCTGCAGGGAGGCAGAACCGATTAGGAGGTTCCGCCCCAGATGCCTGATGGATCCAGAAGGTTTTCAAAGGGCGCTTGGGGTTTTGCCGGATTCACTTGTCCACAGTTCAGCGGAGTCGCTTGCTGCAGCCTGGAATACGGCTGCGACAGAGGCTCTAGACCGAATTGCGCCTTTGCGACTTTTCTCTGGCAACAGACCCTGGAGGTCTCCTTGGTTTACCGAGGAGCTCCGGGGAATGAAACGCTAGAAGAGAACTCTAGAGAAGCGCTGGAGGAAGACCAGATCCGAATCTGACCAAACACTTGTAAAAGCTCATATTGAGATTTACAAAGTGGTGATCAGGTCGACAAGGTGTGCATATAATGTCAGCCTGATTGCGTCTGCGGAATCTCGCCCGGCCGCCCTGTTTAGGGCGACCCGCTCCCTTCTTAATCAGGGGAGTTGGGGAACCCTTGCAGGGTAATGCCGAGGCTTTTAATAAATTTTTCGCAGACAAAATCGCTCAGATCTGGACTAACCTTGATTCCAATCGGAGTGCAGAGTCAACTGATAACGAGTCAGTTGAGGTGACAGGGGCCCGTCTTAGTCCATCTGTTTGGAGCGAGTTTGACTTGGTAACACCTGATGAAGTGGTCAAGGCCATTGGAGCTGTGAGTTCCGCCATCTGCTTATTGGACCCGTGTCCCTCCTGGCTGGTCTAGGCCAGCAGGGAGGTGACACGGAGCTGGGTCCAGGAGATTACCAACGCTTCTTTGAGGGAGGGGTCCTTTCTGGCTCTGTACAAGGAGGCACTTGTATGCCCCCTTCTCAAGAAGCCTTTCCTGGACCCAGCCATATTTGATAACGATCGTCCTGTCTCCAACCTTCACTTTATGGGGAAGGTTGTTGAGAAGGTGGTGTCGCTCCAGCGGTCCATGGAAGAAGCTGATTATCTAGGCCATTGGCAGTCAGGATTAAGACCCGGCTACAGCACGGAAACTGCTTTGGTCGCGCTGATGGATGATCTCTGGCGGGCCCGGGACAGGGGTTTATCCTCTGTCCTGGTGCTTCTTGACCTCTCAGCGGCTTTCGATACCATCGATCATGGTATCCTTCTGCGCTGGCTGGAGGGGTTGGGAGTGGGAGGCACCGTTTTCTGGTAGTTCTCGTCCTACCTCTCTGGTTGGTTGCAGTCGGTGTTAGTGGGGGGTCAGAGGTCGTCTCCAAGGTCCCTACCTTGTGGGGTTCCTCAGGGGTCGGTTCTCTCCCCTCTGCTGTTTAATATCTACATGAAACCCCTGGGTGAAATCATCCAAGGGCATGGGGTGAGTTACCATCAGTATGCTGATGACACCCAGCTGTACATCTCCACCCCATGCCCACTCAGCGAAGCAGTGGAAGTGATGTGCCAGTGTCTGGAGGCTGTCAGGGTCTGGATGAGTGCCAACAGGCTCAGACTCAATCCAGACAAGACGGAGTGGCTGGGGGCACTGCCTCCCAAGGACACGTCCATCTGTCCGTCCATCACCCTGGGGGGGAATTATTGACCCCCTCAGAGGGGGTTCACAACTTGGGCATCCTCCTCGATCCACAGCTAACTTTAGAACACCATCTTTCAGGTGTGGCGAGGGGGGCGTTTGCCCAGGTTCGCCTGGTGCACCAGTTGCGGCCCTATTTGGACAGGGAGTCTTTGCTCACGGTCACTCATGCCCTTATCATCTCGAGGTTCAACTACTGCAATGCTCTCTACATGGGGCTACCTCTGAAGAGTGTTCATAAACTTCAACTTGTCCAAAATGCAGCCGTGTGAGCAGTCTTGGGCCTTCCAAGAAATGCCCACATCTCACCATCACTCCGCGGACTGCATTGGCTACCGATCAGTTTCTGAGCACAATTCAAAGTGTTGGTTATGACCTATAAAGCCTTACATGGCACAGGACCAGATTATCTCCAAGACCGCCTTCTGCCGCACGAATCCCAGCAACTGGTGAGGTCCCACAGAGTTGGCCTCCTTAGGGTCCTGTCGACCAAACAATGTCGGTTGGCGGGACCTAGGGGAATAGCCTTCTCTGTGGGAGCCCCGGCCCTCTGGAATCAACTCCCCCCAGAGATTCGCACTGCCCCCTCCCTCCTTGCCTTCCAAAAGAGCTTAAAAACTCATCTCTGCCGCCAGGCTTGGGACTCTTAGATCTTCCCCTGACCACTGAATGCCTTAAGTATGATTGCTGAATGTTTGGTTAATAAGTTAATTTTTTAGGTTAATCTTCTCTTTGTAATTGTTTTTAATATTATAGTACTAATTGTTCCGTTTTTTATATATGCTGTGAGCCGTCCTGAGTCCTCGGAGAGGGGCGGCATACAAATCCAATTAATTAAATAAATAAATAATAATCTATTCATATACATATTAAACACCTGAAAAATTAAAAAATGTGTTCTTCTATAACACAAGCAGGGCCGCCGATAGACCGGTACTACTGGGAGTCGCGTCACGGGCCCGCGGAAATTGAATAATGGGGGGGGGCGGTGCTTCTCCTGCTGAGCCCAGTCCTCTCCCGGTGGCTTTCGGCTCCTCCCGCTGAGGAGCTGCAAGGCTGGCCTTGGAGTCTCGCGCGGCCAGCATTCCCTTGTGCCCGGCGGGCTCCCCTTTCCTAAACCCCCGCCAGCCCCCTCTTTCCCTTCCCGCCCTGCCCTCCTTCCCCGAGGCGTCCCTTGCCCATCATCCCCTGCCGGGCAATGGGGCAGCGGGACTGCTAGATGGGCAGCTCTTCCGGCGAGGGTGGGCAAGGCGCACCCTTCTCAGCTCTCGGCCTCCGCCCGCGCACAAAGCATCCTTTCTCACACCCAGCGCCGGCCATGGGGGCTTCCGCCGCCGCCTTCCGCAAGGCCCCCCGAGGAGCCGTGTGGGTCTCCAGCCTTCTCCTGGTGAGTCACCGCGGCAAGGATGCGGGCGAGGGAGAAAGGGGAACCCGGCGCCTCGGGCGCTTCCCTCTTGCGGTAGAGGGGTAGGTGGTTTGTGGGGAGTGGGGGAGGGAATTGTAAAAATCACAATTTCTTTCGTTGCTTTTTCTTTCTCTATTTCTCTCTTGCTCTTTCGTTCTTTTTTCTTTATCTTTCTTTCTTTCTCTTTCTTTCTCTCCTTCCTTCCCTCTTTCCATTTCTTTCATTCCCCCTCTCTTTTTATTTCTCTTTCATTCTCTTTCTTTCCTCTTTCTTTCTTTCGTTTCTTTTTCTTTCTTTCTCTCTTTCTCTCTTGCTCTTTCATTCTTTTTTTCTTTCTCTTGCTTTCTTTCTCCCTCTTTCTTTCTCTCCTTCCTTCCCTCCTTCCATTTCTTTCATTCCCCCTCTCTCTTTTTATTTCTCTTTCATTCTTTCTTTTTCTTTCTTTCTCTTTCTTGCTCTTTTTCTTTCTTTTACCTTCCCTTCCTCTATTTCTTCTTTTCTTTCTCCTTCCTACCTTCTTCCCTCCCTCCCTTCCTTCAGTCCTTCCTCTCTTACTCTCCCCTTTCATAAGTTTCCTTCCTTCCTTCCTTCCTCTGTTCCTGTCCCTTCCCCCTTTCTTTCTTTCTTTCTTTCTTTCCTTCCCTCCCTCCATTTCTTGCTTTTCTTCTCATTCCTCCCTTCTTTCCTCCCTCACTCCCTTCTTTCACTCCTTCCTCTCTTACTCTCCCCTTTCACACCTTTCCTTGCTTACTTTGCACCCTTCCTCTGTTCCTGTCCCTTCCCTCTTTCCTTCCTTCCTTTCCACCCTCCGTCCATTCATTCACCCATTCCTCTCTTGATTGCCCCTTTTACCATTCCTTCCTTCCTTCCTTCCTTCCTTCATAGCTCGCCCTCACCTTTCTTCCCTTCCTTCCAGATGGGAGTGCCCCCTCAAGACACCCGCCTGACTGCTAGTACCCTGCTTTTTCTCACCCCTCGTCCTTTCCAGCTCCTCTCCGGTGGCTGCCGGGTGTGGGATCCCCCTCCCCTCTCCCCTCGCTAGAAAGCACATGGTTTTGTCAACAAGAAGGGAGAAGTGCCAAGGAGCCGTAAATAAGCCTCGCTCCGCCTGACCGATGCCAGGATCTTTCTTTCCCTTGTCACTCCCGCTTCTTTCTTTCTCCTGGATGAGTCCACACAATCGGCTTAACCCAGTTCCTGAAATAGCCTATGGCAGTGCTTCCCAACCTTGACAACTTGAAGATATCTGGACTTCAACTCCCAGAATTCCCCAGCCAGCATTCGCTGGCTGGGGAATTCTGGGAGTTAAAGTCCAGATATCTTCAAGTTGCCAAGGTTGGGAAACACTGGCCTATGGGACCGCCTCGCTTGGCGTGAAGCGGGAAATGATCCCCAGGGGATGGAGTGGCTTGGCGACTTAAAATAGTTTTTAAATGGCGGGGGGGCCCAGACACTTAGGCTGTATGGGGCCCCAAAATTCCTGATGGTGGCCCTGAACACAAGTTTAATAAATATGCCTCCTGAGATCTTGAAAAATAGCATTTTCTATAAACTTCTATCAATTGTCATACCACTTATAATTAGTATGATAATTATGATACTGTACACTTAGAAGCGTACAGTAAAAGTTTGAAAGGCCTGTTCCTTATTCTTGAAGGAGCAGGTATGAAGGGAGAAAGGATTTTTAGAGAAGAACCAAATATAATTGGAGAAAGGTATTTGTATGGTTGTGCCTTTGTTGCTTATGTCCATGTCCATAACTGTGCATAGGTTAAAACTATACAGAAACCAGAGTTGAGTATTGCAGTGTTATCCAGAAATAAGTCCCAAGTGAAAAGATTAACAACTGACAATTTTAAAATCATTGTAGAAGTCTGTAGGGTCCTACATTATAAAACAGATTGCCTAATGCTGAGACAGCATTACATACAATGGTCCTCTTGGATCATTGCTAGATGGATTCCAAAAATCAAAAGATTCATTCAGCTGCTCATCTGTTTATCTGTTTCTTTTATATCCCACATTATGTACTGGAACTCAATGTGAGTTACATAGACTCCTTTCTGTTTCCCCCCACAACCATTATCTAGAGATTTGGCTGGCCTAAAGTCACCTAATGACCTTCTAGGCCTGAGAGTGGAATAGAATCTGGGTCTCCACTCCCACTGCTAGTCCAACTCTGTAACCACTTTACCACACTGGATGGGAGGTGCTATCTAACTGGTGCAACAACCACTTTATATGTACCATCTCCATCTTCCTAATGTCTTCTTACTTCTCACTGCCAAACAACTATAATTGAGCCCAGAATTGTGGTTGTAACTCATTGTGATAATAAATTGAGGTATCATACAACCATTCAAAGTTGCAACTGTTTTTTAAAATTAATTAAGAGTAACTTAAATTATAACCCAAAACTAATGGAGGCCAGTGCAAAACTTCAGGAAAGGTATCACAAGTACAGTAATACCTCGTCTTATGAAATTAATTGGTTCCGGGACGAGGTTCATAAGGTGAAAAATGTGTAAGATGAAACATTATTTCCCATAGGAATCAATGGAAAAGCAAATAATACGTGCAAGCCCAAAACTCACCCCTTTTGCCCATTACTGCCAGCATCCAGATCCTTGTTCGGGGGCGGATGGTGGTGGTGGGCTGGACGTGACATTCCTGGTGCTGCTGCTGCTTCTCAAAAGGAAACTGCCACCGCCACTATCCTCTTGTGCTGGCCAGAGGGATGGAATCCACCGGGATGCGGCAGCCCCACCCTTTGGGAGGGTGGGGCTGGAGCAGAGGAGCGGCTGCGAAGGGGCTGGCTCTGTGAAAGCGCTCCCAGCAAAGGGGCTGTGAGAGGGTTTCCTCTGAGCACTTCAGAAATGCCTGCCCGTCCCCTCTCGCAGCCCCATCGCTGGGTGTACTTTTGTGCAGGGATGTCAGCGAAGGGGCTGCAGGAGAGGTGGGGCGGGTGTTCTGGAAGCGCTTGGCGAAAGTGCTACCAGCGAAGCGGCTGCAAGAGCGCTTTCTCCAAGCGGTTTGGAAATGCCCGCCCCACCTCTTCTGCAGCCCCTTCGCTGACAGCCCTGGATGAAAGCGCTCCCAGCGAAGGGGCTGCAAGAGGGGCAGGGTGGGCATTCCGGAAACGCTCGGCGAAAGCACTCCCAGAGAAGCGGCTGCGAGAGCACTTTCTCCGGGCGCTTTGGGAACGCTGCTCTGCCTCTCCTGCAGCCCCTTCGCTGGGAGCGCTTTCCTCCAGGGCTGTCAGCAAAGGGGCTGCAGGAGAGGCAGGGCGGGCGTTCCGGAAGCGTTTGGTGAAAGCGCTCCCAGTGAAGCAGCTATGAAATCCCGGCGGGGGCTGTAATCAGATAGGAAATCCCGGTGGTGACAGTCACAAGGCAGGGAAATACCTGCGGCAGTCAAAGAGCGCATGCACAGTACGAGAACGCACACACACTAAGAGAGCCCACGCACCCGGACTCAGGTTCGTAAAACGAAAATGGTTCTTAAGACCTGGCAAACAAATCATAAACCCCGGGTTCGTATCACAAAAAGTTTGTATGAAGGGGCATTCGTAAGACGAGATATCACTGTACTTCAAAACACCCATGAGCACTGCAATCACTGCATTTTGCACAAACAACCTTCAGTCTGGTCCTTAAAGGCAGCCCAGTGTGGACAAAGTTGCAGTATAAATGTTACAATGTTCCAAAAGCAGAACTAATACACCCATGTAAATTGCAGGAAATAAAAAGGGTAGACCACATACTACTTTGAGTCAATTTTATACAGGTCTTTGAAATAATTTAATAAAATCATCATTGCTATATTCAGATAACATCAGAGATTAAGAATAGTGAAGCTATCTTGGTTGCTTGAAGGCCCATAATCCATTTGACCTGAAGGCCCATAATTAATTATTGGATTGTCAATATGTAAGAAAGAAAGTTACAGCTATCATTTCCAAACAAGAATAATTTGCTGGAAATTTTCTTATATTATTTTGTTTTGCAATTTTTTTATTTTAAATCATCTGTTGAAATATGATTACTATTTTTAAGGGTCATCTTTGACCATAACTAAAAATGTCTGATTGAAACCCTTGTAATCCTGATCAGAAAGTACTTTAACTGAGTTTGCCTCATCTTTACATACTGGAGGTAGGATAAGCATATTGTAAATAGTAGGGAAACTGTTCACAAGCTTCCAGAAGACATTGAACTGACCTCTGCTGGAAGCATAATGTTGAATGGTTTTGTATTGGTACATAAGCCATTTGTACAGAAAATTACTATTTGTAAAAAAACAATTTTATATTTATGTTCTTTAAACTTCATGGTTGGAATTTTATGTATCATTAAACTTTTAAGATTAATTTTTCATCATCCTAATTGCCTGATTTCTTCATTTCTTCCTGCAAATGTAAAGCATGGGTATTTGATTTTTACAACAAAATAATTCAATGCAAATTTAGCAATAGCACTTAGATTTATATACTGTTTCACATTGCTTTACAGTGCTCTCTTGAGTGGTTTACACAGAGTCAGCAGGGTGTCCCCAACAATCTGGGTCCTCATTTTACTGAGGTCAGAAGGATAGAAGGCTGAGTCAACCTTGAGCCCATCAGGATCAAACTTTAGGCTGTGGGCAGAGTTAGCTTGCAATACTGCTTCTAAATGTTGCACCATTGGTGGTCTTTTAGACAGCATTTTCACATAATGATTCTATACTGGTTTGAGAAAAAAAGTCAAACCTCTGTAACGTCATGAGTTTGGCTCATTTAGGAACTGAACCAATTTATTTCTGAACCTCAAATATCTGAATCTTCAATACAACAATGATCTTTTGGTGGGAAAACACAACATTTCTATGACATTTTCTCAATTACAAAATCTTCTGCCTCACCCTGTTTCCTGAATTGCACATATTTCAAAGAGAAAAAACGCCTTCTTTTCCAGAAAGTGGACATGTTTTGCACACAGTATAAATAAAAAACATGAACAGAGAATATGTTCATGATTTATTAAGCAGGCCTGATATATTAACTAAGGGATGGGCAGAGATTTTTGCATACTTTCATTTCAAGTTTGGCAGGTTTCAAGATAATTGTGAAATGTCTTTGTATGAGCAGAGTAATCATTGTTTATCAAGGTTGTGCACACACAGAAAACGTTTATATTGAGATTAGTTGTGAATAACTACTCAGCCACACAAGATATACTAACCTGAATTAAAGTTTACTTTGAGAAATAATATATTAAGATAAACAGCCCAAAAATCATACACATAAGTCAGAATAACAATCCAAATATTACCAAGTACATAGTCTTTCTTACCCATTGTCTTTGTCATGATCAGCAAACAAAGATATAAAGCCTAAACATGTTTTAGCTATAATATATAACTACAATAGAGAGAGATTGCAGAGAAAATGCAGAGCAAACCTAACAGTGAGTAGCCAGACAAAGAGAAACAGAGAAATAAGCTATGACCTCTAGCTCCCTCTAGTGGCAGTCTGCAACACCTGCAGTCAATACATTGGCAAAACAACAGATATGGACAGAGTCCTAACAGTCTTCAACCATCTTTTGAGGGGGGGAAAGGGAAGCTGGATTCAAGCAAAAGCATACAGGTGAAACTCGAAAAATTAGAATATCATGCAAATGTTCATTTATTTCAGTAATGCAACTTAAAAGATGAAACTTAATATATGACGGATACTCATAACATGCAAGACAAGATAGTTCAAGCTGTGATTTGTCATAATTGTGATGATTATGAGATACAGCTCATGAAAACCCCAAATCCACCATCTCATAAAATTAGAATACTACTAGGTGATCAATAAAACACGGATTGTACAGGGTGCGTTCCAAAAGTAATGCAATTATTTTTTAAAAGAAATTTATTGAACAGATTTGCACAAACACTTAAAATTCTTCAAAGTACTCTCCTTGGGCCTCTACACATTTTTCCAGTGACTCTACCATGACCGGTACGCATCCTGGAAGACGTCTTCGGGGACGTCTCGCAAGGTCTTCATCATGGCTGATTGGATCTCTTCTATGGACGAAAAACACACCTTGCCACAATGCGACATGAGTCCGCGAGTTCCTGGCCAAACACCAGGTGCCAATTCTGCCCCCCCCCCCATAGTCCTGACATCGCCCCAGCAGATTTCTTTTTGTTCCCTCGGATTAAGGCATCCCTGAAAGGAACCCGTTTTTCATCCATAGAAGAGATCCAATCAGCCGTGACAAAGACCTTGCAAGAGGTCCCCAAAGACACCTTCCAGGCACGTACCGGTCATGACAGAGGCGCTGGAAAAAATGTGTAGAGGCCCAAGGACAGTACTTTTGAAGAATTTTAAGTGTTTCTGCAAATCTGTTCAATAAATTACTTTAAAAAAAAATAATTGCGTCACTTTTGGAATGCACCCTGTACAAAGAACAATATTGCATCTCTGAAAAGTATAAGCATGCATATGTATTCAGTATTTTGTTTGAGCACCTTTTGCAACAATTACTGCCTCAATGCGGTGTGGCCTGGATGCTATCAGCCTGTGGCACTGTTGAAGTGTTGCGGCAGACCAGGATGCTTCAATAGCTGTCTTCAACTCTTCTGTATTGTTCCGTGTCATGCCTCTCATCTTTGTCTTGGCAATGCCCCATAGATTCTCTATGGGGTTCAGGTCAGGTGAGTTTGCTATCCAATCAAGGACAGTAATCCCACGGTCATTAAACCAGATTTTGGTGTTTTCGGAAGTGTGAGCAGGTGCCAAGTCCTGCTGGAAAATTTAAGTCACTATCCCTATAAAGCTCATATGTGGATGGAAGCATGGATGCTCCAAAATCTCCTGGTGGACGGCTGTGTTAACCCTGGACTTAATGAAGCACAGTGAACCTTAGTTTCCAAATGAGATGCAAAAGTTGGAAGCAGAAAGAGAAAAAATGGGAGCAGAAACAGAGGCTTGAGTTTCAAAGACATGGACTTGGAATGAACGAAGTTCTTTCCTGCAAATTGGTCACTCAGTTTCATCATTTAATTAGGCTATAGGAGTGGCCGATTAGCCCCAAACCTAATCCTGAGATATTGTTCTCCTCAGGAACCATTCCTGTCTTTTGGCAGCTCTGCGCACATGTGCATTGAGAACAGACTCCTCCTCTTCATCTTCACTCAGGGCAGCCTCTGGAGATTCTGAAAGCCCTGACCGAATCCCTGCCTCTGGCACTGAGCCTTTTCCAGCCTCCTTGCTGTCCATATCTGCTATGAGCTGCACAAGACTTTGATGGATCACAACACTGCTTCCTGTGCTGGCCATGCCTAACCACTCACTAGGGCTTATTTTGGGGGTAAGGTGTTACTCCCCAAAAATCAGGCTGTGCCTTACTTTTTGAATAGGTTGTATTTTGGGGGGGAACACGATATATAATTTCCTTTCAATCTAATGAAACTTTAACAGTTCTTACTTTGAGTGCATATGAAGTATTTTTTTATTGGTCTTATTTATTATTACCCAGCATAGTATGTATGGAGGTATACTTATGCTGCAAATGAAATCTGATTATGCATTGCATATGACTTGCAACCATTTTCTTAGCGACTATTCATTTACAAAAGCACTGGAAAAAGTGACTGATGACTGGTTTTCACACTTAATCAGTTGCAGTATCCCTGTTGTCACATAATCAATATTAGAAAGCTTGGCAACTGTCATGTGTTTATGATGTTTGCAGTGTCCTGGAGTCATATTATCACTTTTTGAGTTGGAAGCAAGTTCAATAGAGAAGCTAGGTTCACTTAACTGTGTTAGTAACTTAACAAGTGCAGTGATTCACTTAACTGTGACAAGAAATGGTGCAAAAGTCAATTAACTGTTTTGCTTAGCAATGGAAAAATTGGGTTAATTTGTGGTGACAAGTTGAGGATTACTGTCTAGCCAAGCATAGTATAATGGAGCTGCTCATCTATTCCAGATTTGACTCAGCATCTCTTCAGTGAGCCTTAATGTCCTTTTTTTCTCCTATCATTTTCTCAATTTTGATTTTGCTGTTGATTCATAATTTCTATTACTACCAGCAAGTTGCAAGCAGGGTTAAACTATTTAGTTTCCACACTATATGTGGATTTATATAGTCAGGTGAAGAATTGGCCGGTAAGAGATTAGGAAGAAAAGAGTTGGATGAATCCAAACGACCAGGAGATGACACCAAGAAGTTGAGAGTTTGATAACTCTAGCAGGTTGTGCAATTTTTATTTTATTTTATTTTTTTGCAGTCCAGATATATTTATTTTATTTTAATTTATTTATTTATTTTGTCAAATACATATATATTGGAGATATGTAAAGATATAATAATATCCATATACATGATACTAGTAAAAAAATAAAAAGAAACATTAGGACAGGGGATGGAAGGCACGCTGGTGCACTTATGCACGCCCCTTAGGAATTGGGAGAGGGTCAACAGTAGATAGTCTAAGGGTAAAGTTTTGGGGGTTAGGAGATGCTACTACAGAGTCTGGTAGTGAGTTCTATGCATCAATTACTTGGTTACTAAAGTCATATTTGCTTCAGTTGAGTTTGGAGCGCTTTACATTAAGTTTGTATCTGTTGTGTGCTCGTGTGTTGTTGTGGTTGAAGCTGAAGTAGTCATTGACAGGAAGGACATTGTAGCATATGAATTTATGGGCTATGCTTAGATCATGTTTAAGGCAATGTAGTTCTAAGCTTTCTAAACCTAGGATTGTAAGTTTAGTTTCGTAGGGTATTCGGTTGTGAGTGGAGGAGTGAAGGGCTCTTCTGGTAAAGTATCTCAACATTTTCTAGAGTGTTTATATCCGAAATGCAGTGTGGGTTCCAGACAGATCAGCTGTATACGCAAAAGTTTTGTGTGCTCTGGTTAGTATGTGAGATTGCCGGAGCAAAAGCTACATAGGATTAAGTTAACTACTCTTGAAGCCTTTTTGGCAATGTTCTTGCAGTGGGCTTTGGCACTTAAGTCATTTGATATGAGTATCCCAAGGTCTTTTACATAGTGAGGGTTGTCTGTAAGGTCTTGTTTATTCAGCTTGTATTTGGTGTTGATTCTTTTTGCCAATGTGTAGGACAGAGCATTTGTTGGTTGAGATTTGGAGTTGCCAGATGTTTGACTGTTCGGACACAAAGTCAAGGTCTTTCTGGAGAGTCGCTGTGTTATTGGTTTTACATCACCGGCGAAGAGAACACAATTGCTTGTAATGTCATCACAAATATCATTTATGTAGAGTATGAAGAATGTGAGTCCAAGTACACTGCCTTGGGGGATGCCGCTCTTAATCGGAACAGGGTTAGATATGGCACTCCTTATTTTGAAACTTGTTGTCTGTTTGATAGGAACTCAGTTATCCAACTATGGAGGGATCCTAAGATGCCATAGGATTTGAATTTTTGAAGTACTTTGTCATGAACCGCTGAGTTGAAGGCTTTGCAGAAGTCAATATAAATTGCATCTATAGGTTTTCCCTGATCGAGATGTGTAGTCCATATATTTTTGCAGTGAAGGAGTTGTAGATTACAGGATTTTTTTCTTAAACCAAATTGTTTGTTAAAGAGTAGGTTGTTAGTTTCTAGGTGGAGAGTAATTGATTGGTTTATGATTGATTCCATGACTTTGCATGTGACACAGCATAGTGAGATTGGTCTGTGGTTTTCAACTGGACTGGGATCTCCTTTTTTGAAGATGGGAAACTATTGGCATCCACAAAGCAAATATCTTCGCTCAGGGGTGATGTTCAAAAGAGTCATTATTTTGTTTGCGTTATTTATTATTATTATTATTATTATTATTATTATTATTATTATTATTATTGTTGTTGTTGTTGTTATTGTTGTTATTATTATTTAAATTTTTAAATAGCTTATTAAGTTTCAAATAGTGAAATGGGAAAGGGGGGTACATAAAGTCAAAAGGATGTAGGAAAATAGAAATATTGTTACATATTAGGGCATATTATTACATATCAGTGCATAACGATATATATCTTAAACTGTACAAAGGGTTGTCTTTGCCGTTGAAATAAGTATCTTGTTGTCTGAATTACATTTCATAACATATACAATAAAGCAGAGGTCTTCAAACTTGGCAATTTTAAGGCTTGTGGACTTCAACTCCCAGAATTCTCCAGCCAGTAAAGCTGGCTAGATAATTCTGGGAGTTGAAGTCCACAAGCCTTAAACTTGCCAAGTTTGGGGACCCCGGCAATAAAGTGTATATACATACTGCCTGATAATAGGTAAGATTGGTTTGTACAAAGCAAAGAAAAAGCGATAAGATTGAAGAGTAAGAGGAGGAATATTGGGGAAGGGGAAGTATAAATAGAAAAAAAAGTTAGGTAAGTAGGGGGGTGGGAAGAGGGGAATCTGTGAGGTCGCAGGTGTATTCGGGAGATACGACAAAGTAGTGTCGTATTTATTAATTATTTTATTATTAAATAAGTGTTCTGATTTAATAATACACGTTTCGTCCAGGAAGCCGCGCCAGTCATGTTTTAAAGAATGTGTCTTAATTTCCCGAACTCTTCGTCCTTCCCTCTTTTTTCATGTTCCTGCTCGTTTATGATTCGGGCTTCAATTGGAAATTTCATGCAAGCCTCCGCACCTGCTAATAGGGCTTCCCAACCTTCGAGGGCGGAATCTTCCCCGCTGAAAGTCGACGGAGGCTCTCAGCCGTCTAGGTCCCGCTTGTCCCAAAAGTGCTTAAAATAAAAAGCTCAGCCACCAGCCGTCTTAACGGCCCACTCCCCCCGCCCACCCGATCCGATTGCCCCTCCCAAGATGGCGGATGGAGAGGCTCTTTGAAGCCCGCCCGATAATTCCGAAGCAGTTGGGGTCGCCCTTCCCAAGATGGCGGACGCTCAGGCTCTTTCCACGGCTTCGCTCCACCTGGCGAAGGAGGCACTCGGAGCGGAGTCCCGCCTCCTGGCGGGTGTAGCCCGCAAGCGAGAGGGCAGAGGTGTCCCTGGCGGGGAGAAGAGCCGGGCGGCCGCCGATGAAAACGACATGTGGACGGCGGGAAGAGTGACCGGAATTTTGTTTCACGGGGTCTTGGCGGCTCTGGTGATGCTGGGAGCCCGGGACGTCTTATTTCAGTATGAGGAGAACCGGTGCAGCATGACCTACATGTTCGACTACCCGGAGTACCTGGTGAGTGGCTGGGCGATAGGCGACAGCATCCTGCAAGGGGTCCCGTTTTGCCTTCCCCTCAGCGAGTTCCCCCTGAGACGCTGGCTCCGTGACCCCCCCACTCCTTCCCATGAAGAAAGAAAGACCTGCTTCCTCCAGGATGGAGTTCCCGAGCAACTTGGTCTCCGGCGAGACGGGAGCCCGTGGAGGCTCCTTTCCGCAGCCGAAGGCAAAGCATCACCCCGGTCTCGGGGATAGCTCTTTCGGAGGAAGAGCGCCTTTGCCTTGTGCCCTTCCTTCATCAGCACTTAGGAGCGGTCCCTTTTTCAGTCCCTTTTCATCTTCGTAGGCTTGCTTTGTTTCATTCCACGGGCGCCAAAGGTGGCCTAGAGGGCTTCAGGTGGTCCATGAAGTGAAAAATAAATTTAAAAAATTGAAATGTTTCTGTTTTGATTCCAAATATGGTAAATATTGAAAGACATTACTGCTTAGACCAAAACTCTTTGGGGTCCTCACTCATTTTTTTAAAAATGCAAAGAGAGTATGTCTGTGTGGAGATTCTCAGTCGTCCAAGTCATGGTTGTCCCAAAAGTGCTTTTTCAACAGGCATCTGGACTTTGTGGAAAAAGTCCAGTTGCCTCTTGAAAAAGCACCTTTGGGATAAACAGAGACCAGTTTGAGACCCACTGACCTAGCGGAATAAAAGGCTTTAGTAAATTGCTTAACTATAGGGGGGGGGGAGAACCAGCTCACCTTTGTGGAGAACATGCTTTTCAAGTTGGATCTCAAGAGTCAAGCTTTCTATTTTCAGGCAATCAATCAAAAGTCAAAGCTGTATTGACTCTTGTTAACCAGCTAGAAAGTTGCCAATTCATTAGCTGTTTAGCAATTGCTTAATAGTGACAGAACATGAATGATGAACAGTAATGTTTCATTGTATTCATAGCAATAGTCACAAAGTATTTCCTCTGTGAATGTTGATACAATTTTTCTTTTTCTTTAAAGTGAGTACTATAGGTAGGCATTGACTTATGACCACAATTGAGCCCAACATTTATGTTGTTAAGTGAGACATTTAAGTGAGCTTTGCGCCGCTTTACAACCTTTATTGTCTCAGTTGTTAAGTTTATCTCTGCCATTGATAAGTTAGTAACTTGATTGGTAAGTGAATCTGGCTTCCACATTGGTTTGTCAAAAGGTTGCAAAAGGTAGACTATGATCTTGGGACACAGTAATTGTCATAAATCTGAACCAGTTGCCAGGCATCTGAATTTTGTTCATAAATATCATGGGGATGTTGCAAAGGTTGTAATTATGAAAAACAGTCATTAATCATTTTTTTCTGAGCCATTGTAAGTTTGAACAGTCACTGTTTTGTCTTGTGGCTTCCTAGTTCTCAAAGCATTCTCCTATCACTATCTTTTGCTGATCTATGATGAAGAAAATGCAATAGTATTCTGTCTTTTTCAAAAGCAAAATAGATCAATTTTATCCTGAAAATATTTATGCTGGACCTTTTACTTTCTGTCTGCTTTTCCCATTTTCCTTTTTAAAGATGGCTATAATGTCAACAGTTTTACCATTGTGGATAATGCCGTGCACAGACCAAAACCAGTATAGACATGTATCACAAATAATTGGTATGATGGTATGATAGGAAAGCAAAAACAGAACCTCCTGAAATTCTTTTTCTTTGGCATCATTTTCTTTTCATGTGGTTGTTTTAGGCATGGGAAGTGAAGCAATTAATTTGCCTTTATAATTACAATATGTGTTATTCAAAAATTATTTTTGTCTACTTTGAAGTGATATTCCTTATATAGCATATTCAGCAAACAAAAAGCTGCTGGTGTTTTTTTTCTTCCCAAGATGTTTGTGTAAAGTATGTCTCATCCACAAAGATGATTCTAGTATAGAGAATGAAAATATGATGAACATTAATACATAGAGTAAAATATAAAAGCAAACAGCTTTATATTTGAGAATTCAGGGCTATCCCTAATATTGTAATACTTTTCCCAGAAGAATACAGAGTTGACTCCTGGAAATGTGCCTTGTATAGCATTCTGATTTAATAACTATTTTTTCTGGCATAAGAATCTCGGTGATGGTCTTTATCCAGTATTGATAATAAATCCAGATTAAGGTGAGAAGCAGTGTTATATAAACTGTTCTGATCCAAAGTTGGTTGTTGCTGAGCTACTACAGAATAAACAATGTTGCTTTTCTAAAAGCATGTTCTTTGAGATGCCTTAAGAACTCTGATACTTAGCTTTAAAGTGAAGGTTACTTTGTATTTGATGTCCCACATACTATTTCTTGCTATGGCTCTAATGGAAAAGGACCTTGAGGTATACGCTTCATATGGATTCCTGTAATAAAATAATTACACTTTTATTTTTTTGTAAAAAGTATTCTAAAATATGTTATCTCCACAGTAATACAGGAAACTGATGCCATAATTTTGACCAGGATTCAATTTGTCAAACAGAAGATTGTTTAACCAAGGAAATATTTAGCACGCTTTTAAATATAAAACTTACCGGTATATAGAAAACTGTTCTACATTGTTAAAGCAGTCAATAGTATATACTGTATTTGCCACTTTTGGTAGTCATATACTTGTATTTCTTGTTATGGTCTTTTTCATTGTTTATTTTATTTAGCACACTTTTAAATATAAAGCTTATATAGGAAACTGTTCTACACTGTAAAAACAGTCAACAGTATACAGTATATTTGCCACTTTTGGTAATCATATACTTGTATTTCTTGTTATGGTCTTTTTCATTGTTTATTTTATTACTTCTGTTCACATTCTTTTCATCTCTTTCTTTTTATGGTTGTAAGTCAGCTAGAGGAGCCCCACAGGGAGATCAGTGGCAAACAAATATATATATATATATACAAATGATTCGACACAAAAATATGTAACCCTTCCCTGGTGCAGAGCTGAAGGGATTGGATACCGTAGCCTAGAGGATAATTCTCTGCCTTACAAGGCAAAGGTTGCAGGTTCAAGTCCCAGTGGGTAAAGCTA